>NC_142139.1:72488473-72788473 GCF_024610735.1 Ursus americanus
ATATGATATTTGTCTTTCTCTGACTGATTTATTTCCCTCAGCATGATACACTCTAGGTCCATCCACTTCATTGCAAATGGCAAGATTTCAATCTTTGTGTGTGTGTGTGTGTGTGTGTGTGTGTATACACACATACCGCATCTTCTATACCCATTCATCTGTCAATGGACATCTGAGCTCTTTCCATATTTTGGCTATTGTGAACATTGCTGCTATAAACATTGGGGTGCATGTGCCCCTTTGAATCACTATTTCTGTATCCTTTGGGTAAATACATAGTAGTGAAATTGCTGGGTCAAACAGTAGTTCTATTTTTAACTTTTTGAGGAATCTCCATACTGTTTTCCAGCTCAAGACTTTTGGTTGTTGGAGAATTTTGATTACTGATTCAATTTCTTTGTTGATTATGGATCTGTTCAAGGTTCGTATCTCTTTTTATATCAGTTTTGGTAATTTGTACGTTTCTGGGAATTTGTCCATTTCTTCCAGATTTCCCAGTTTGCATATAACTTTTCAAAGTATTCTCATAATTGTTTGTAATTCTGTGGTGTTGTTTGTGATCTCTCCTCCTTCATTCATGATTTCATCTATTTGGGTCCTTTCTCTTTTCTTTTGATAAATCTGGCTAGGGATTTATCAATTTTATTGATTCTTTTGTAGAACCAGTTCTTAGTTTTGTTAATTGGTTCTGTTATTTTTCTGTTTCTATGTCATTTATTTCTACTCTAATCTTTATTATTCCCTACATGTAAGGTTAAGTTGCGTATTTGAGACTTTTCTTGCTTCTTACAGAAGGCCTATATTGCTATATGTTTCCTTTTTAGGACTACCTTTGCTGGCATCCCAAAGGTTTTGGACTGTGGGGTTTTCATTTTCATTTTCTTCCATTTACTTTTTTATTTCTTCTTTAATATCCTGGTTGACCCATTCATTCTTTAGTAGGATGTTCTTTAAACTTCATATATTTGTGTGTTTCCTAATGTTTTCTTGTGCTTGACTTCAAATTTCATAACATTGTGGTCTGAATGTTATGAATCGCAATCTTTTGTTCTTGTTGAGGGCTGATTTGTGACCCAGTCTGTGATCTATTCTGGAGAATATTCCATGAGGACTTGAGAAGAATGTGTATTCTTAAGGGTGCAATGCTCTGAATATATCAGTAAAGTCATATGTTTCAGTGTGTCATTCAAAGTCATTGTTTCCTTGTTGAGCTACTGCTTAGATATCTATCCATTGCTATAAGTGGGCATTAAAGTCCCCTAGTATTATTGTATTATTATCAGTGAGTTTCATTATGGTGTTATTAATTGATTTATATATTTGGGTGCTCCCAAGTTGGGATATTTTTACCCTTGTTGGATCTTCTTAATGGATAGGCCCCTTAATTATGATATAATGCCTATCTTCACCTCTTGTTATATTATTTGCTTAAAAGTCTAGTTTGTCTGATATAAGTATTACCCCTCTGGCTTCTTGTTTCCTTCCATCAGCATGACAGATGGCTCCCCATCCCCTCACTTTCAATCTGCAGGACTCTTAAGATGTAAAATCTGTCTCTTTAGGCAGCATATAGATGGATCTTGTTTTTAGTCCATTCAGGTACCCTAGGCCTTTTGATTGGAGCATTTAATCTATTTACATTCAGAATGATTATTGAAAGATATGAATTTATTGTCATTGTGTTACCTGAAGAGTTGGTGTTTCTGGCGATGTTCTCTGGTCCTTTCTAGTCTTTCTTGATTTGGGTCTTTTTTTTCTCCAAAGAGTTCCCCTTAAAATTTCTTGTAGGACTGGTTTAGTGGTCACAAACTCCTTTAGCTTTTATTTGTCTTTTATGACAATCTTTTATGACAGTCTTGCTCCATAATGACTGCTTAGCTACATATTTTTCCCATTCAGCATATTGAACATTTTCTTTCACTGGTTTTGGCCTGCCAAGTTTCAGTGGAAAGATCTGCCACCAACTCGATCTGTCTCCCTTTGTACGTTAAGGACTTTTTTCCCTTGCTGCTTTCAGTATTATTTCCTTATTGTATTTTGTGAGTTTGACTGTGGTATGACTTGGAAATGTGGACTTTTAGTGGGAGTTCTCTGTGCTTCTTGGATTTTGATGTCTGTGTCCTACCCCAGATTAGGGAAGGTCTGTCCCTTTATGTCTCGCTTCATCTTCTGGGATTCCTATGATATAAATGTTATTACATTCTAATAAGTTGCTTAGTTTCCCAAGTCTATCTTCATGGTCTGATACCTTTCCTTCCGTCTTCTTTTCAGCTTCCTTCTTTTCCATAATTTTATCTTCTATATCATTGATTCACTCCTCTACTTTGTCCATCCTCATTTTTATGGCCACCACTTGGGACTGCATTTCAGTTATAGCATTTTCAATTTTGGCCTGACTAGATTTTAGTTCTTTTATCTGCAGTATGGTATTCTCTAGTGTCTTCTATGCATTTTTCCAGTCCAGCTAGTAGCTTTATAATCATTTTTAAATTCTAGTTCAGACATCTTATTTTTATCTGTATTGATTAAATCCCTGGCTTTGAGTATGACTTTCTATTCTTTCTTTTGGGAGGAACTTCTGTGTCTCATCATTTTTTCCAGAAAAGAAAAGAAGAAAGAATAAGAAAACAACAACAACAACAAAAACACTAGATCCTGGGTGTGTTTTGGTCTGCTTCTTAAAAGAAGCTGGATCTCAAAATAAGAAAGAAAGAAGGAAGGAAAAAAGGAAAAAAAAAGAAAGAAAGAAAAAAGAAAGTAAAATACAATGAAAGGAAACAAAAAATTTAAAAATATATATGTATATAAAGTATGCATATATACATAATTTTTTTAATTTAAAAAATAATTGAAAAAATAAAATAAATGAAAAAAGTAATAAAACTTAAGAATAAAACTACAAAGGAAGCTAGATACTATTTTCTCCTAGAGCTGAATCTTTGCAGCTCTCTCTCATCAGTAAGCTTTGTGCAAATTATTTGTTTATGCTGGTCTTCTGGGGAGAGGCCTGTTGCACTAATTCTCAGGTAGACTTGTCCTAGTAGAAATGTGTCTGCAGGGTGCAGAGGCAGGGATTGGTGTAAGGTGCTTTGGAGTAAACTGGGGAAAATACCTAGTAGTGCAATTGCTGGGTCATAGGGTAGCTCTATTTTTCACATCTTGAGGAAGCTCCAGGTGCACTCCAGTCACCTGGAGGTGCACTAATTCTCAAGTAGACTTGTCCTAGTAGAAATGTGTCTGCAGGGTGCAGAGGCAGGGATTGGTGTAAGGTGACTATAATAGTCACCACCAGGTGACTCTGTTTTGCTTCCCTAATTCTGATCCCTGATGGGCAGAAAATGGCAATTTTCAGCCCCAGAGCTGAAAATTCCCATCACTCACTCCTCAGTGAGCCCTCACAGAAGAATAATCACTCTTGTCTCCCCAGTTTCTGTCAGAATCCTATGTTCAACCTGTGTGTCTGAGCTTTTTTATCTTAGGTATGAACTGACTTTCAAAACCAAATTTTAGGGCCATGGCATGGGCCCAAGCTATTCTTCCTTGGGAGGATCTCACCATGCTTCTGTCCTTTGCATGACCAGTCCCAGGAAAGCACTCACACAGCCACACAGTGGTTGGCAGTTTATAGCAATAAAGAACAGATAATTGGCACCTAGGCTTACTGTTCTCAGTTGGGTTCCAACCTCCTATGCCTGGGAACAGTACAGTATTTAGGTGCCACCCATTCTTGTGACCCAACGAATCCTAAGCATGGTATAACAACCAGGATTCCATACAGTAGTTCTATTTTTAACGTTTTGAGGAACATCTGTACTCTTTGTCGGAGCGCCTGTCCCAGTTTGCATTCCCATCAATAGTTCTCCATGTACTTGCTAACATCTGTCGTTTTTAATTTTAGATCTTCTAACAGGTTTGAGGTGGTATCTCATTGTAGTTCTGATTTGTATTTCCTAATGATGAGTGATGTTGAGCATTTTTTTCATGGTTGTCTGTTTGTATGTCTTCTTTGGAAAAATGTCTGTTCATGTTTCTGCCCATATCTTAACTGGATTATTTATTCTTTTGCTGTTGATTTTGATGGGTTCTTTATAGATTCTGGATACTAGCCCTTTGTGTTATATGTCATTTGCAAGTATTTTCTCCCATTCTGTAGGTTACCTTTTAGTTCTTGCCTTTCACTGTACAGAAGCTTTTCATCTTGATGAAGCCGAATAGTTCATTTTAGCTTTTGTTTCCCTTGCCTCAGGTGACATATCTAGTAAGTTGCTATGACTGAGATGAAAGAGGTTTCTGTATGTGTTCCCCTCTACAATTGTAATAGTTTTCTGTCACACATTTAAGTCTTACATCCATTTTGAGTTTATCTTTGTGTATGGTGTAAGAGAATGCTGCAGTTTCGATTTTCTGCATGTGGTTGCCTAGTTTTCCCAGCATGATTTGTTAGAGAGACTCTCTTTTTCCCACTGGATATTCTTTCCTGCTTTGTTGAAGATTAGTTGGCGGTAGAGCTGAGGGTCCATTTCTGGGTTCTCTATTTTGTTCCATTAATCTATGTGTCTGTTTTTGTGCCACTACCATACTGTCTTGATGATTACAGTTTGTAATACAGCTTGAAGTCTGGCATTGTGATGCCACCAGATTTGTTTTTCTTTTTCAACATACCCTTGGCTATTCAGGGTCTTTCTGGTTCTGTACAAACTTTATGATTTTTTGTTCTAGCTCTGTAAAAAATCCTGGTGTTCAGTTAGAATAGCAAAAATTAACACAACAGGAAACACCAAGTGTTGGCAAGGATGTGGTTTGGAAAGGGGAACCCTCTTGTACTGTTGGTAGGAATGCAAGCTGGTATTGCCACTCTGGAAAACAGTATGGAGCTTCCTCAAGATGTGAAAAATAGAGCTACCCTATGACCCAGCAATTGCACTGCTAGGTATTTACCCCAAAGATACATATTTAGTGAAAAGAAGGGACCCTGCACCCCAATGTTCATAGCAGCAATGTCCACAATAGCCAAACTGTGGAAGATGAGATGCCCTTCACAGATGAATGGATAAAGAAGATATGGTTCATATATACAATGGAATATCACTCAGCCATCAGAAAGGATGAACATCTACCATTTTCATCGCCATGGAAAGGACTAGAGGGTATTATGCTACATGAAATAAGTCAAGCAGAGAAAGACAATTATCATATGGTTTCACACATATGTGGAACAGAAAGAATAGCATGGAGCACCATATGGGAAGGAAGGGGAAACTGAATGGGAAGAAATCAGAGAGAGAGACAAACCATGAGAAACTCTTGACTTCCAGAAACAAACTTAGGGTTACAGAAGGTAGGGGGGTGGGGTGAAAGGGTAACCTGGTGATGGGTATTAAGGAGGGCATGTGTGGTGATGAGCACTGGGTGTTACATGCAACTAATGAATCATTGAACAGCATATCAAAAACTAATGATATGTTGACTAACTTAACATAATAAACATAATTTAAAAAACAACATAATAAGAAAAAAGAAAAATGGTGTTATTTTAATCAAGATTGCATTGAATATGTTTGGGTAGTATAGACATTTTAACAATATTTGCTCTTCCGATCCATAAGCATAAAATATTTTTTTCATTTCTATGGGTCTTCCTCAATTTTTTTCATAAGTGTTCTATAGTTTTCAGAGTCCATATTCATTACCCTCTTTGGTTAGGTTTATTTCTAGGTATCTTATGGTTTTGGTGCAACTGTAAATTGAATCAATCCCCTGATTTCTTCTGCTCTTTCATTATTGGTGTATAGAAATGCAACAGATTTCTCTGCATTGATTTTATGTCCTGCAACTTTTATGAATTCCTGTATCAGTTCTAGCAATATTTGGTGGAGTCTTGTTTTCTACATACAGTATCACATCATCTACAAAAAGTAAAAATTTGACTTCTTCCTTGCTGATTTGGATCCCTTTTCTTTCTTTTTGTTGCCTGATTGCTGAGGCTATGACTTCCAACACTATGTTGAAAAACAGTGGTGAGAGTGGACATCCTTGCTGTGTTCCTGACCTTAGGGGAAAAGCTCTGTTTTTCCTCATTGAGGATGATATTAGCTGTGGGTCTTTCATATATGGCATCATGATGTTCTAGCATATTCCCTCTATGCCCACTTTGCTGAGGGTTTTTAATAGGAAAAGAGGCTGTACTTTGTCAAATGCTTTTTCTGCATCTTTTAAGAAGATCATATGGTTCTTACCCTTTCTTTTCTTAATGTGATGTATCACATTGATTGTTTTGTGGATATTGAACCACCTCTGAAACCCAGGAATGAATCATGGTGATTTATAATCCACTTAATATACTGTTGGAATCTATCAGCTAGTATTTTGGTGAGAATTTTTGCATCCATTTCATCAGGGATATTGTTCTGTAGTTCCTTTTAGTGGGATCATTGTCTGGTTTTGAAATAAAGAGAATGCTGACCTTGTAGAATGAGTTTGTAAGTTTTCCTGTCATTTTTAATTTTTGGAACAGCTTCAGAAGAACAGATATTAATCGTCTTTTAATGTTTAGTAGAATTCCCCTGGGAAGCCATCTGGCCCTGAACTCTTGTTTCTTGAAAGATTTTTGATTACTGCTTGTGGGAATTCATAGTGTCTGGATAGAGAAGATTTAATAAACACAGCCCTTCCTGGATGAGACTAGTTCAAAGGCAAAGAAGGAGTGTCCAGAAAACTGGGCCCCCTTAAAGGTTTCTGGGCTGAAAACATCCAGATTCATGTTGCAGCTCAATGCACTCATCCAGGGAGTAAATATTTGACTTAGGAGAAACATTTATCTTTGGAGGTCAGACACTCCATGTACTCCCTGTCTGCAATGCCCGTCATAGCACAATACTTGTTCTATTCACACAATATTCCCTATGCCACTGTCTTGATAGTTACAGCTTCACATTCCTTCTTGTTTTTCTTATTCCTTTGTTGTATTGATAATATTCACAATAAAGGTGGAGGCAGGGTCTGGCTCGGGACCTTTCACCACTGGAGCAGCTGGTCCCCAGGCCCTTTCCTTTCTCCTCCTAAGGTGTCTGGAGTAATCTTTTCATTTACCGCCTCAAGGTTTGCTGGCCAAACCTGACAACTGATTAAATTTCTTTCCTGGTTATGGATCTGTTCAAATTTTCTATTTCTTCCTTTTTCAGTTTTGGTAGTATGTATGTTTCTAGGAATTTGTCCATTTCTTCCAGATTCCTTACTTTGTTGGTATACAATTTTTTGTAGTATTCTCTTTTAATCACTTGTATTTCTGTGGTGTTGGTTGTGAACTCTCATCTTTCTTTCATGATTTTATCTATTCAAATCCCTTCTCTTTCCTTTTTGATTAGTATGACTAAGGGTATATCATTTTTTTATTATGTTCAATTAACCAACATATAATACATCATTAGTTTTTGATGTAGTGTTCAACGATTCATTAGTTGCATATAACATCCAGTGCTCATCACAGCACATTTTTCCCATTCAGCACATTTCCTGCCACTGTCTTCTGGCCTGTCAACTTTTAGTGGACAAGTCTGCTGATAATCTTATGTGTATACCCTTGTAGATTAAGGACCTTTTGTCCCTAGCTGTTCTCAGAATTTTCTACTTATCTTTGTATTTTTCAATTTTCACTATGATGTGTCTTGGTGTTGATCTGTTTTTGTTGACTTTGAGCAGAGTTCTGAATGATTCTTGGTCTTAAATGCCTTTTTTTTTCCTCCAGATTAGGAAGCTCTTGGCTATAATTTGCTTTTTTTTTTTTGGTCAAAAAGAACCTTTATTATTGTTTTTAATAGCCTCTTATGCTTTTTATGCTTTCTTCCCAGATGCCTTTGGAGCAGGTGCTTTCTGGGCTGGAGCTTTCTGACCCTTCTGAGCCTTTGGAGGTGCTGCCTTCTGGCCTGCAGCTTTCAGGGAAGGAACCTTCTGGGCTGGAGCCTTTTTGCCCGCAGCGGCCATCTTTTTGGCTGGAACCTTCACAGCAGCAGCAGCTGCTGCAGCTACACCCTTAACAGCAGGTGCTTTTTTAGGAGACGCTTTCAGGAGAGCTGCTGTTTGTAGCTTCCTAACTTCAAGCTTGATTATTCTATTCCTCATTTTCTTTGCTTTCATGACTTTGTAATGATCAAAATCTGTCATCTTGGCTTTCCTTTCCCTGTTGACTTATTTCACTTAGCATTATCTCCTCCAGTGCTCCATGTTGCAGCAAATGTTGAGAACTCATTCTTTCTTTATTTTTTAAAGATTGTATTTATTTATTTGACATAGAGACAGCCAGCGAGAGAGGGAACACAAGCAGGGGGAGCAGGAGAGGAAGAAGCAGGCTCCCAGCGGAGGAGCCTGATGTGGGACTCGATCCCAGAATGCCAGGATCACTCCCTGAGCCGAAGGCAGACACTTAACGACTGCGCTACCCAGGCGCCCCAAGAACTCATTCTTTCTGATAGCTGAGTAATATTCCATTGTATATATGGACCACAACTTCTTAATCCAGTCATCTGTTGAAAGGCATCTCGGCTCCTTCCACGATTTAGCTGTTGTGGACAATGCTGCTATGAACATTGGGGTGCATATGGCCCTTCTCTTCACTACGTCTGTATCTTTGGGGTAAATACCCAGTAGTGCAATGGCTGGATCATAGGGTAACTCAATTTTTAACTTAAAAAAAAAAACCTTATGCTCCCCTTTTCCCCACTCTTATTCTTCTCTCACTCTTATGATATGGATATTATTGCAATTTGTGAAATCCCTGAGTTCTCTAAGTCTCCCTCCATGATCTAATAGTTCTCTTTCCCTCTTTTCAGCTTCATTATTTTCCATAATTTTATCTTGTATATCACTTATCAATTCCTCTGCCTCTTCCATCATCATTGTGATTACATCTGGTCAGTTTTGTATCACAGTTATAGCATTTTTTATTTTGAACTGACTAGTTTTGGGGACTTTTATCTCTGCAGCCAGGGTTTCTCTGGTGTTTTCTATGCTTCTTTCAAGCCCAGCTAGTATTCTTTTTTTTTTAAGATTTTATTTATTTATTCGACAGAGATAGAGACAGCCAGCGAGAGAGGGAACACAAGCAGGGGGAGTGGGAGAGAAAGAAGCAGGCTCATAGCAGAAGAGCCTGATGTGGGGCTCGATCCCATAATGCCGGGATCACGCCCTGAGCCGAAGGCAGATGCCTAACCGCTGTGCCACCCAGGCGCCCCCCAGCTAGTATTCTTATGACTGTTGTTCTAAATTCAGGTTCAGATAAATTGCTTATATCTCTTTTGAGCAAATTCTTGGCTGTGGTTTCTTCTGGATCTTTCTTTTGGGGAGAATTCCTCTGTCTTATCATTTTGTATATTGTGTGTTGTGAAAGCTTGTTATGTTTCCTGCTCCTAATAGCAATACTATATTAAGAAGGGTTCCTACACTGTCTAGGGTCTGGTGTTTCAGGAAGTGTTCCTGTTGTATGCTCTGTGCACTATAATGTGTTTTGGCTGTTCTTTCCCACAGGTCAGTACTCTGCAGATTTTCTTCTTGCTTGCAGTGGGGAGTTTTTGCACCATTAACTAGGTGCACTTTGGTTTGTTTGTTAAGATAAGCTTGATATGAAAAAGAAAGAAGAAAAAAGCCTGATCCAAGACAAGAGAAAAGGAAAAGGAACAAGACACCAAACAGATAAAAATATATAAACTGATTCTAAAGAAAAAGAAAGAAGGGGAAAAAAGAAAGAGAAAAAAAAACTGTTCCAAAAAATGAGAAAAGGAAACAAACAAGCCAAAAAATGATGCCAAAGGCAAGGGGGGGGGGAGAAAAAGGAAAAGGAAAAATAAAGTTTTAAAAAAGAAAAAAAGCATTTAAAAAACCATGTCCTATTTCCACCACAACTGAGTCTGATACTTTGGAGCACTCGTTTATCAGCGGCCTTAATGTATGTGGAGGGCCTGTGTTAGTCTTTGGAGGGAGAGGCCTGATTCACTGGATCACAGTCAGGCCTGTCCTTGTAAAGATTCCCCTGCCAGGCACAGGGTGGGGGTGGGAGTGAGGCAGGTTTTGGTGTGACCCCAGCCTCTGCTGAAGACACTGGGTTTCTCCCTGAAGTCCAAATGTGCTGGTGGGAAGGGGGATGGAAAATGGATTCTCCTACCCACTCTTCCCAAGGGAAGGGAAAGAGCAGCTGCTGATGAAGAAGGGGTCCTCACAGAAAAATGAACAATTTCCTTTCCTGAGTACCAGATTTCATCAGATTACTGCCCAACCTGTCTGTGCCTGGCCATCAGCACACACAGTGACACAGTTCTTTTGTGTCTTATCTCTGGCTAGCAGCTGGGATTCTTTTTTTTTTTTAATTCAATTAGCAAACATTTCATTGTTTCAGAGGTAGTGCTCAATAATTCATCAATTGCGTATAACACACAGTACTCATCACATCACGTGCCCACCTTAATGCGCATTACACAATTTTCTTTTCTTTTTTTAAATTCTTTATTATGTTATGTTAGTCACCATACAGTACATCCTTAGTTTTTGATGTAGTGTTCTATGATTCATTGTTTGCATATAACACCCAGTCCTCCATGCAATATGTGCCCTCTTTAATACCCATCATTGGTCTAGCCCAATCCCCCACCTCCCTCCCCTCTGAAACCCTCAGTTTGTTTCCAGAGTCCATAGTCTCTCATGGTTCATTCTCCCTTCCATTACACAATTTTCTGATCCTCAGCCCACCGCCCCTTCCACAACCCTCAGTTTGTTTCCCAGAGTTAAGAGTCTCTCATACTTTGTCTCCCTCTCTGATTTCTTTCCATTCAGTTTTCCCTCAGTTTCCTTATGGAAACTTTGCACTATTTCTTATATTCCACTTTTGAGTGAAACCATATAAAAATTGTCTTTCTTTCATTGACTTATTTCACTTAGCATAATACCCTCCAGTTCCTTCCATATCAATAGTAAATGGTAGGGATTCATCCTCTCTGATGGCTGAGCATAATGCCGTTGAATATATGAACCGTATCATTTTTATCAATTCATCTGTAAAATGGCTTCTAGGCTCCTTAGATAGTTTGGCTATTGTAGACATTGCTGCTATGAACATTGGGGTGAATGTGCCCCTTCTTTGTATGACATCTATATCTTTGGGGTAAACACCCAGTAGTGCTACTGCTGGGTTGAAAGGTACTTCTTTTTTTTTTAAGATTTTATTTATTTATTTGACAGAGATAGAGACAGCAAGTGAGAGAGGGAACACAAGCAGGGGGAGTGGGAGAGGAAGAAGCAGGCTTCCAGCAGTGGAGCCTGATGTGGGGCTCGATCCCAGAATGCTGGGATCATGCCCTGAGCTGAAGGCAGACGCTTAATGACTAAGCCACCCAGGCGCCCCTCAAAAGTTCTATCAACATCCCGAAGAAGATGCATATTTTTTTCCAAAATGGCTGTACCAACTTGCATTCCCACCAACAGTGTAAGAGGGTTCCCCTTTCTCCACATCCTCGCGAACATTTGTTCATCCCTGTCTTGTTAATTTTAGCCATTCTGACTGGTGTAAGGTGATATCTCACTGTGGTTTTGAATTATATTTCCCTAAGGCAAGTGAGGTGGAGCATTTTTTCATGCGTCTATTGGCCAACTGTATGTCTTTTTTGGAGAAGCGTGTCTTCATGTTTTCCACCCAATTTTTTTAAGTCTTTTTTTTTTTAAGATTTTATTTATTTATTCGACAAAGAGACAGCCAGCGAGAGAGGGAACACAGCAGGGGAGTGGGAGAGGAAAAAGCAGGCTCCCACCGGAGGAGCCCGATGTGGGACTCGATCCCGGAACGCCAGGATCACACCCTGAGCCAAAGGCAGACGCTTAACGACTGCACCACCCAGGCACCTCTCCACCTATTTCTTGACTGGACTACTTCATCTTTAGGGATTGCGTTTGGTAAATTCTTTATATTTCTTGGGTATCAGACCTTTAACTGTAATCCCATCTGCAAATATCTTCTCCCATTCCATTGGTTGCCTTTTAGTTTTGTTGACTGTCTCTTTTGCCATGCAGAAGCTTTTTATCTTAATGAATTCCCAATAGTTCATTTTTCCTTTTGTTTCCCTTGTCTTTAGAGACATGTATTGCAAAAAGTTGCTGTGTTTAAAGTAAAAGAGTTTGCTGCAGGTGTTCTCCTCTAGCATTTTGATGGATTCCTGTCTGACATTGAGGTCTCTCATTCATTTTGAGTGTATCTTTGTGTATGGTGTAAGAGAATGTCCAATTTCATTCTTCATGTGGCAGTCCAATTTTCCCAGCACCATTTATTGAAGAGATTGTCTTTTTCTCTTTGGATATTCTTCCCTGTTCTGTCGAAGAGTAGTTGACCATTGAGTTGAGTGTCCATTTCTTGGCTCTCTATTTTGTTCCTTTGATCTATGTGTCTGTTTTTGTGCCAGTACCCTGCTGTCTTGATGACCACAGCTCTGTAATATAGCTTGAATCAGACATAATGATGCCCCCAGCTTTGGTTTTCATTTTCAACATTCCCTTGGAGATTCAGGGTCTTTTCTGATTCCATACGAATTTTAGGAAATTTTTCGTTCCAGCTCTGTGAAAAATGTTGATGGTATTTTCATAGTGATTGCGTTGAATGTGTAGATTGCTCATAGACATGTTCACAATGTTTATTCTTCCAATACGTGAGCATGGAATGGTTTTTCATCTCTGGTGTCTTCCTCAGTTTCTTTCATAAGTGCTCTGCAAGATTCAAGAGTACGGATCATGTACCTCTTTGGTTAGTTTATTCCTAGGTATCTTATGGTTTTTGGTGCAATTGTATGTGGGATTGATTCCTTAATTTCTCTTTTTCAGGGACATTGTTCATATATAGAAATGCAACTGATTTCTGGACATTGATATTATTTCCGGGTAGTTAAAATTTGGTTTATTTCCAGTGCTGTTTCCTAGCGTTAAGTATACGGCACTTTCTTTAAGCTTCAACATACATACTGGAAAATGCTGGACTCTCCATGAATCAGGATTTTAGTTGGAAGTTGCATTCTAGCTACACAGACTTGGTTCTCAGAATTAAGTAGATGGCACTTTCTTGACGTGTTCACTCACACCTTTAAAATTTTGCCTCCATTTTCATGATGAAAGATGTGAAGTGAAAGATACTTTCTATGTGGTGTTCTTACTTAGAGTTAAGTAGATGGCACTTTCCTTAAGCTGTCACTCACACTTTTGCAAATTTGCTTCAATCTGCATGACAGAAGATGTGAGTAGGAAGATCTTTTCTATGTGGTGTTCTTACTGAGAGTTAAGTATATGGCACTTTCTTAAGGTTGAAAACACATATTTGAAATCACTTGTATCTTTATGAATCAAGATGTTACTTCAAAGTCGCATCAAATCTATACAGACTTGGATCTCAGAATTAAGTAGATGGCACATCCTTTACACTTTAACCCACACTTGCAAATGCTTCCAACTTCATGACAGAAGATGTGAGTTGAAAGATGATTTCTATACAGTGTTCTTAGAGTTAAGTATAGGACACTATATGCATTCACACACACTATTGCAAATACTACCATCTACACGACAGAAGATGTGAATTGGAACATGGTGTATTGCATGGTGCACTGAGTATTATACACTAGTAATGAATCATGGAACTTTACATCAAAAACTAGGGATGTACTGTATGGTGACTAACATAATATAATAAAAATATTATTATTAAAAAAATAATAATTTATAATACTAATATGAAACAAAGGAAACATTTGAGACAAACAAAAAAGTATTTATTATAATGATAGCCACTTGTCACGGATGAAAGGCAAAATTGAAAATAGATTCATAAATCATAAAATATTTGCACTAAATTGCATAAAAACAAAATAGGAACTGTTATAAATATAAAGACCACTATTATGGAAAGATGTGTGCCCCCCCAAATTCATTATGATGATATCCTTACCCCCAATGGGATGGTATTAAGAGGGGGCCCTTTGGGAGGTGATTAGGTCACAAAGGCAAAGTCCTCATGAATGGCATTGATGAGACTAGAGCCCTTTTAAAAGAAATCCCAGAAAGCTCTCTTGTCCCTTCAACATATGCTGGACATGGTAAGAAGAGAGCCCTCTGTGAAGCAAGAAGCAAGCCTCACCAGACAGCAAATCTGTCAGTGCCTTGATCTAAGATTTCACAGCCTATACAACTGAAAGAGAGAGGTCTAGAAGAGATATTTGAACTAATTGTAACTGAGAGCTTCCCTAATCTGGTAAAGGAAACAAGCATTCATGTTCAAGAGGCAGAGAGGAACCCTCCCAAGGTCAAAGAGAACAGACCTACACCACATCACGTCATAGTGCAAGTCGCAAATATTAGATCCAAGGATACAGTATTGGAAGTGGCCAGGGGGAAGAAAATCCTTAGGTACAGAGGGAAAAATATCAGAATAATGTCAGACCAGTCCACAGAGACCTGGCAAGATAGGAAGGGTTGGCAGGGTATTTTCAAATCTCTATCTGAGAAGAACATGCACCCAAGGATCCTTTATCCTGCAAGGCTGTCATTCAGAATTGATGGAGAGATAAGGACCTTCCAGGATCGGCAGAAACTGACTGAAAGCATAACCACCAAACCAGCCCTACAGGAGATATTAAGGGGGGTTCTATAAAAGTAAAAAGGCCCCAAGAGTGATACAGAACAGAAATTTACAATCTATAGAAACAAAGACTTCACAGTCAACATGACATCATTAAAATCATATCTCTCAATAATCACGCTCAATGTGAATGGCCTAAATGCTCCCATAATGCCACAGGGTTGCAGATTGGATAAAAAGACATGACCCATCCATTTGCTTTCTACAAGAGACTCATTTTGAACCTAAAGATACATTCAGACTGAAAGTGAAGGGATGGAAAACCATTTTTCATGCCAATGGACCTCAAAAGAAAGCTGGGGTAGCAATTCTCATATCAGACAGATTAGATTTTAAACTAAAGACTGTTGTTAGAGATACAGAAGGACACTATATTATTCTTAAAGGATGTATCCAACAAGTGGATATGACAATTACAAATATCTATGCCCCTAACAGGGGAGCAGCAAGATACACAAGATAACCCTTAACCAGAATAAAAAGACATATAGATAATAATACGTTAATAGTAGGGTACCTCAACACTCCATTCTCAGCAACAAACAGATCACCTAAGCAGAAAATCAACAAAGAAACAAGAGCTTTGAATGCCATACTGGACCAGATGGACCTCATAGATATATACACAACACTACACCCAAGAACAACAGAATACTCATTCTTTTCGAATGCACATGGAACTTTCTCCAGAATAGATCATGTTCTGGGTCACAAAACAGGTCTCAACTGTTACCAAAAGACTGAGATTAGTCCCTCCATATTCTCAGACCACAGTGCTTTGAAACTGGAACTCAACCATAAGGAAAAATTTTGAAGAAACTCAAACACTTGGAAACTAAGAACCATCCTGCTCAAGAATGATTGGGTAGGGGCGCCTGGGTGGCGCAGCGGTTGAGCGTCTGCCTTCGGCTCAGGGCGTGATCCCGGCGATCTGGGATCGAGCCCCACATCAGGCTCTTCTGCTATGAGCCTGCTTCTTCCTCTCCCACTCCCCCTGCTTGTGTTCCCTCTCTCGCTGGCTGTCTCTATCTCTGTCGAATAAATAAATAAAAAAAAAATCTTTAAAAAAAAAAAAAAGAATGATTGGGTAAACCAAGGAATTAAGAAGGAGATTAAACAATTTTTGGAGACCAACGAAAATGAAAACGCATCGTTCCCAAACCTATGTGACACTGCAAAGGCAGTCCTAAGGGGAAAATACACAGCCATCCAAGCCTCACTCAAAAGAATAGAAAAATCTAAAATGCAGGGTTTTTTTTTATTCCCACCTGAAGAAGCTGGAGCTGGAACAGAAGAACAGACTTTACCCATGCACAAGAAAGCAGTTGCTCAAGATTAGAACAGAGATCAATTAATTAGGGACCAGGAGCACAGTAGAGCAGATCAACAGAACTAGAAGCTGGTTCTTTGAACGAATAAATAAGATCGATAAGCCACTGGCCAGACTTATTCAAAAGAATAGAGAAAGGACTCAAATTAATAAAATTAAGAATGAAATGGGAGAGATCACGACCAACACTGATGTAATAGGATCATTAAAACATTTATCAACAAATTTATGCCAATCAATTTAAAAACCGGGAAGAAATGGATACCTTCCTGGAAAGTTATAAACTACCAAGACTGAAACAGGAAGAAATTGATTATTTAAACAGACTGATTAATTATGAAGAGATTGAAGCAGTGATCAAAAACCTCCCCCCAAAAAAGAGTCCAGGGCCTGACGGATTCCCCGGAGAATTCTACCAATCATTCAAAGAAGAAATAATACCTATCCTCCTGAAGCTGTTTCAAAAAAAAAGAAACAGAAGGAAAACTATCAAATTCATTGTTTGAGGCCAGTATTACCTTGATCCTCAAACCAGACAAAGACCCCATCAAAAAGGAGAATTACAGACCGATATCCCTGATGAATTTGGATGCCAAAATTCTCAACAAGAGCATAGCTAATAGGATCCAACAGTACATTAAAAGGATTATCCATCATGACCAAGTGGGATTCATCCCTGGGATCCAAGCGTGGTTCAACATTCATGAATCCATCAGTGTGATAGATCATATCAAAAAGAAAAGAGTCAAGAACCATATCAGCCTCTCAATTGATACAGAAACAGCATTTGACAAAATACAGCATAGTTTCCTGGTTAAAACCCTTCAGAGTGTAGGGATACAGGGTACATTCCTCAATTGCATAAAAACATTCTATGAAAAACCTACAGCGAATATCATTCTCAATGGGGACAAGCTGAAAGCCTTTCCCTTAAGATCAGGAACACGGCTAGGATGCCCACTCTCACCATTATTATTCAACATATTACTAGAAGTCCTAGCAACAACAATCAGACAACTAAAAGGGATAAAAGTTATCCAAATCAGCAAAGAAGAAGTCAAACTGTCTCTCTTCACAGATGACATGATACCCTATATGGAAAACCCAAAAGACTCCACCAAAGTACTAGAACTTATAGAGCAATTCAGTAATGTGGTGGATAGAAAATCAATGCTCAGAAATTAGTTGCATTTCTATACACGAACAATGAGACTGAAGAAAGAGAAATTAGGGAATCGATTCCATTTACCACACCACCAATAATCATATGTTATCTCAGAATTAAATTAACCAGAGAGGTAAAGGATCTATATTCTAGAAACTACAGGTCACTCTTGAAAGACATTGAAGAAGACACAAAAGATGGAAAAATATTCCATGCTCATGGATCAAAACAAACATAGTTAAAATGTCTATGCTACCCAGAGCAATCTACAGTTTCAATTGCCATCCCTATCAAAATAACAATGACATTTTTCAAAGAACTGGAACAAACAGTCCTTAAATTTGTGTGGAACAAGAAAGGGCCCCAAATAGCCAAGGAATTGTTGAAAAGGAAAAGCAAACCTGGGGGTATCACGTTGCCAGATTTCAAGCTACACTGCAAAGCTGTGATCTCAAAGACAGCATGGTACTGGCACAAAAACAGACACATAGACCAATGGAACAGAATAGAGAACCCAGAAATGGACCCTCGGCTCTTTGGGCAACTAATCTTTGGTAAAGCAAGAAAAAACATCTGGTGGAAAAAAGACAGTCTCTTCAATAAATGGTGCTGGGAAAATTGGGCAGCAACATGCAAAAGAATGAAACTTGATCACTCTCTAACACCATACACAAAGATAAACTCCAAATGGATGAAAGACCTCGATGTGAGACAGGAATCCATCAAAATCCTAGAGGAGAACATAGTCAACAACCTCTCTGACATTGGCCACGCAAATTTTTTTCATGACACATCTCCAAAGGCAAGAGAAACATAAGAAAAAATGAACTGGTGGGACTTCATCAAGATAAAAAGCTTCTGCACAGCCAAAGAAACAGTAAAAAACAAAACAAAACAAAACATGAAAAGGCAGCCCATGCAATGGGAGAAGATATTTGCAAATACACTACATATAAAAGATTTGTATTCAAGATCTACAAAGAACGTCTCAAACTCAATACACGAGAAACAAATAAACAAATCAAAAAATGGGTAAAAGACATGAACAGACACTTTTCCAATGAAGAGATACAAATGGCTAACAGACCCAGGAAAAAATGTTCAAAATCATTAGCCATCAGGGAAATTCAAATCAAAACCACATTGAGATACCATCTTACACCAGTTAGAATGCCAAAAAATTGACAAGTCCAAAAACAATTGATGGAGAGGATGTGGAGAAAGGGGATCCCTCTTACACTGTTGGTGGGAATGCAAGTTGGTACAGCCACTCTGGAAAACAGTGTGGAGGTCCCTTAAAAAGTTAAACACTGAGCTACCCTATGATCCATCAATTGCACCACTGGGTATTTACCCCAAAGATACAAACATACTGAAGACAAGTGCCATATGCTCCCCAATGTTCATAGCAGCATTGTCCACAATAGCTAAATCATGGAAGGAGCCGAGATGCCCTTCAGCAGATGACTAGATTAAGAAGTTGTGGTCCATATATACAATGAAATATTTCTCAGCCAATCAGAAAGAATGGTTACCCAACATTTGCAACAACATGGATGGGACTGGAGGAGATAATGCTAAGTAAAATAAGTCAAGCAGAGAAAGACAATTATCATATGGTTTCACTCATTTATGGAACATAAGAAATAGGATGATTGGTAGGAGAAGGAAGGAAAGAATGAAGGGGGGTAAACAGAAGGGGGAATGAACCATGAGAGATTCTGGACTCTGGGAAACAAACTGAGGGCTTCAGAGGGGAGGGGAATGGAGGATTGGGATTGGACCGTGATGGGTATTAAGGAGGACATATATTGCATGGTGCAGTGGGTGTTATACACAAATAATGAATCATTGAACATTGCATCGAAAACTGGAGATGTACTGTATGGTGATTATTATAACAAAATAAAAATTATAAGGAAAAAATAAAGTTGTGTTCTGTCTACACAGACTTGGATCTCAGAATTTAGTAGATCGCACTTTCTTTATTCTTTCACTCATACTTTTGGAAATGCTTCCATCTTCATAAAGAAGACGTGAGTTGAAAGGTGGTTTCTATATGGTGTTCTTACCTGCAGTTGACTATAGGCACTTTTGTTATGCTTTCATACACAATTTGAAAATAGACCCTCGGCTTTTGTGCCACTAATCTTTGACAAAGCAGGAAAAAACATCTGATGGAAAAAGACAGTCTCTTCAATAAATGATGCTGGGAAAATTGGACAGCTACATGCAAGAGAATGAAACTTGACCACTCTCTCACACCAAACACAAAGATAAACTCCAAATGGATGAAAGACCTCGACGTGAGACAGAAATCCATCAAAATCCTAGAGGAGAACATAGGCTGCAACCTCTACAACATTGGCCAAAGCAACCTTTTTCATGACACATATCCAAAGGCAAGAGAAACAAAAGAAAAAAATGAACTTGTGGGACTTCATCAGGATAAAAAACTTCTGCACAGCCAAGGAAACAGTCAAAAAAACTAAGAGGCAGCCCACGGAATGGGAGAATATATTTGTAAATGATACTACAGATAAAAGACTTGTATCCAAGATCTACAAAGAACTTCTCAAACCGAGATGCCCTTCAACAGATGACTGGATTAAGAAGTTGTGGTCCATATATACAATGGAATATTACTCAGCTATCAGAAAGAACAAATTCTCAACATTTGCTGCAACATGGAGCACTGGAGGAGATAATGCTAAGTGAAATAAGTCAAGCAGAGAAAGACAACTATCATATGATTTCTCTCATCTATGGAACATAACTAGGAAGATCAGTAGGGGAAGAAAGAGATAAAGAAAGGGGGTAATCAGAAGGGGGAAATGAAGCATGAGAGAGTATGGATTCTGAGAAACAAACTGAGGGCTTCAGAGGGGAGGGGGGTGGGCGAATGGGATAGGCTGGTGGTGGGTAGTAAGGAGGGCACATATTGTGTGGTGCACTGGGTGATATACACAACTAATGAATCATCGAACTTTGCATCAAAAAACAGGGATGTACTGTATGGTGACTAACATAATATAATAGTAATAAAAAAAGAAAATGCTGTCATCTTCATGACAGAAGATGTGCATTGGAAGATGGTTTCTATATGGTTTTCTTCCTTAGAGTTAAGTGTATGGCACTTTCCTTGTGCTTTCATAGATAGTTTTGAAAATGTTTTCACCTTCATGACAGAAGATGTGAGTTGAAAGCTGGATTCTATACAATGTTCATTCTTAAGATAAGTATATGTCATTTTTCTTATGCTTTCATACACATCTTTCAAATGTTTCAATCTTCATGACAGAAGAAGTGATTTAGGAGATTGTTTCTATGAGGTGTTCTTATGTAAAGTTAAGTGTATGGCACTTTCCTTAATGTTCAACACATATATTAGAAAAAGCTTCTGTCTACAAGAATCGGGATGTTTGAAGTTTCATTCTCACTACACAGATTCGGTTCTCAGAATTAAGTAGATGGCACTTCATTACGCATCCTCTCACACTTTGGACAATGCTTCCATCTTCATGATAGAAGATGTGAGATGAAAGATGCTTTGTATATGGTGTTCTTAGAATTAAGTGTATGTCACTTACCTTAAGCTTCAACACCCGTATGTGAAAATGCTTTTGTCTACATGAATCAGGATGTTATTTTGAAGTTGCAATCTATCTACACAGATTAGGGGCTCAGAATTAAGTAGATGGCACTTTCTTTACACATTCACACATATTTTTGGAAATGAGTCCATCTTCATGAAATAAGATGTGAGTTGAAAGTTGGTTTCTATACAGTTTTCTTACTTAGCGTTAAGTATCTGGCATTATCTGTATGCTTTCATACACAATTTTGCAAATGCTTCCATCTTCATACGAGAAGATGTGAATAGGAAGATGTTTTCTATACGGTGTTCTTATAGTTAAGTACATAGCCCTTTCCTTATGTTTTCATACACAATGTTGAAAATGCATCCAACTTCATGACAGAAGATGTGAGTTGGAAGGTGGGGTCTACCTAGTGTTCTTACTTAGAATTAAGTACATGGCACGTTCCTTAAGGTTCAACACACGTATTTGAAGATGCTTGTATATTCATGAATCAGGATGTCAGTTCGAGTTACACTCTATCTACACAGACTGGGTTCTCATATAAGTAGATGGCAGTTTCTTTACACGTTCGCTCACACATTTGCAAATGCTTCAAATTCATGACGGAAGATATGTATTGAAAGATTTTTTCTATACAGTGTTCTTTGTTTTTTTTTTAATAATATTTATTTTGTTATATTAGTCACCATACAGTACATCACGAGTTCTTGATGCAATGTTCCATGATTCATTACTTGCATGTAACACCCAGTGCACCATGCAATATGTGCCCTCCTTAATACCCATCACTAGCCTATCCCAATCCCCCACACCCCTCCCCTCTGAAGCCCTCAGTTTGTTTCCCAGAGTCCACAGTCTCTCATGGTTCATTCCCCCTTCTGTTTACCCCCCTTCATTCTTCCCTTCCTTCTCATATTGATCTTCCTATTTCTCATATTCCATAAATGAGTGAGACCATATGATAATTGTCTTTCTCTGCTTGACTTATTTCACTTAGCGTAATCTCCTCCAGTCCCGTCCATGTTGCTGCAAATGTTGTGTAATCGTTCTTTCTGATGGCTGAGTAATATTCCATTGTATATATGGACCACATCTTCTTAATCCAGTCAGCTGTTGAAGGGCATCTCAGCTCCTTCCACAATTTAGCTATTGTGGACAATGCTGCTATGAACATTGGGGTGCATATGGCCCTTGTCTTCACTACGTCTGTATCTGTGGGGTAAATACCCCGTAGTGCAATTGTTGGATCATAGGGTAGCTCAATTTTTAACTTTTTAAGGGACCTCCACACTGTTTTCCAGAGTGGCTGTACCAACTTGCATTCCCACCAACAGTGTAAAAGGGATCCCCTTTCTCCACATCCTCTCCAACATTTGTTGTTTCCTGCCTTGTTCATTTTTTGCCATTCTAACTGGTGTAAGATGGTATCTCAATGTGGTTTTGATTTGAATTTCCCTGATGGCTAATGATTTTGAACATTTTTCATGTGTCTGTTAGCCATTTGTATGTCTTCATTGGAAAAGTGTCTGTTCATATCTTCTGCCCATTTATTGATTTGATTATTTGTTTCTCGTGTATTGAGTTTGAGAAGTTCTTTGTAGATCTTGGATACAAGTCTTTTATCTGTAGTGTCATTTGCAAATATATTCTCCCATTCCATGGACTGCCTCTTAGTTTTTTTGACTGTTTCCTTGGCTGTGCAGAAGTTTTTTATCTTTATGAAGTCCCACAAGTTCATTTTTTCTTTTGTTTCTCTTGCCTTTGGATATGTGTCATGAGAAAAGTTGCTGTGGCCGATGTCGTAGAGGGTGCAGCCTATGTTCTCCTCTAGGATTTTGATGGATTCCTGTCTTACATTGAGGTCTTTCAACCATTTGGAGTTTATCTTTGTGTATGGTGTGAGAGAGTGATCAACTTTCATTCTTTTGCATATATGTGTCCAATTTTCCCAGCACCATTTACTGAACAGACTGTCTTTTTTGCACTCGATGTTTTTTCCTGCTTTGGCAAAGATTAGTGGCCCAAAGAGCCAAGGGTCCATTTCTGGGTTCTCTATTCTGTTCCATTGGTCTATGTGTCTGTTTTTCTGCCAGTTACCATGCTGTCTTTGTGATCACAGCTTAGTAGTACAGCTTGAAATCCGGCAATGTGATGCCCCCAGCTTTGTTTTTCCTTTTCAATGATTCCTTGGAGATTCCTTGGAGATTCCTTGGTCTTTTCTGGTTCCACACAAATTTAAGGGCTGTTTGTTCCAATTCTTTGAAAAATGTCATTGGTATTTTGATCAGGATGGCATTGAAAGTTATACGATGTTCTTTCTACAACTTAAGTACATGGTCCTTTCCTTCTGCTTTCATACACATTGTTCAAAATGTTTAAATCTTCATGACAGAAGATGTCAGTTGGAAAATGGTGTCTGTATGGTGTTCTTATTAGACTTAAGTTTATGGCACTTTCCTAATGTGAGACATGAATATTTGGGAACATTCAAATCCTCATGAATCAAAATGTTAGTTCAAAGTTGCATTCTGTCTACACGGACTTGAATCTCAAAATTAAGTAGATAGTACTTTCCTACTCTTTCACACATACATTTGCAAATGCTTCCATCTTCATGACAGATGGGAGTTGGAAGATGATTTCTCTATGGTGTTCTTACTTAGAGTTAAGTAGATGGCCCTATCCTTAAGAGTTCACTCACACTTTTCCAAGTTTCTTTCCATCGTCATGACAGAAAATGTGAGTTGAAAGATGGATTCCATACAGAGCTATTTCTTAAAGATAAGTACATGGCCCTTTCCTTATGCCATCGTACACACTTTTGAAAATGTTTCCTTCTTCATGACAGAAGATGTGAGTTGGAAGATGGCATTTATAAGGAGTTCTTACCGTGAGTTATGAATATGGCATGGTCCCTAAGTTTGAACATACATAAGGAAAACCCTTGAGCATTCATGAATCAGAATGTTCGTTTGAAATTGCATTCTGTCTACACAGACTTGGGTCTCAGAATTAAGTCGATGTCACTTTATGCTTTCACTTTCCCTTTTGAAAATGCTTCCATCTTTATGACAGAAGATGTGAGTTGGAAGATGCTTTCTATATGGTGTTCTTATTGAGAATAACATATATGGCACTTTCCTTAAGGTTCAAACACATACATATATGAAAAGCCTTGTATCTTCATGAATCAGGATGTTAGTTTGATGTTGCAGTCTATATACACAAACTTCGTTCTCAGAATTAAGCACACGGCACTTCACGCTTTCACACACACATTTGGAAAGGCTTCCATCTTCATCACAGAAGATGTGAGTTCAGAGATGGATTCAAAGTAGTGTTCTGTCATAACCATAAGTATATATATCACCTTCCTTATACTTCCATACACACTCTTAAAAATGCTTCCATACTCATGACAGATGTGAGTTGGGAGATGTGAGTTGAAGACTGTTTCTGAATGGAGTTCTTTCTTAAAGTTAAGTATACATTAATTTTCCTCTGCTTAAGGGGGAATGAACCCTGAGAGACTATGGACTCTGGAAAACAAACTGAGGGCTTCAGAGGGGAAGGGTGTGGGGGAATGGGATAGGCCAGTGGTGTGTATTAAGGAGGGCATGTACTGCACAGTGCACTGGGTGCTATACGCAAGTAATGAATCATGGATTTTACATTAAAAAACTAGGGATGCACTGTACGGTGACAAACATAATATAATAAAAAATATTATTAAAAAATGCTTCCGTCTTCATGAAAGGAGATGAGAGTTGAAAGTTTGGATTCTATAGGATGTTCTTTCTTAAAGATAAGTGACTTTTTCCTTATACTTTCATACACACTTTTGCAAATGCGTCTACCTTGATGATAGAAGACATGACTTGGACAACTAATTCTATTAGGTGTTCTCATGTAGCATCATGTAGGAAGCATTTTCCTTTAGGTTCAGCACACATATTTGTAAAAGCTTGTATCTTCCTGAAACAGAATGTTCAAACTTGCATTCTCGCTACACGGAATAGGTATGCAGAATTAAGTACACGGCACTTTCTTTTTGTTTTCACACACTCTGGAGAGGCTTCCATCTTCATGACAGATGTGAGTTGAGAGATGGTGTCTATACAATGTTCTTATATACAGTTAAGTAAAGCACTTTATGTTTAGGTTTTCATACACACTTTTACAAAAGCTTCCGTTTTCATGACAGAAGACTGTGAGATGCAAGATGTTTTCTATACAGTGTTCTTTCTTAGACTTCAGTATATGGCACTTTCCTTATATTTTCTCATACACCTGTGAAATGGTTTCAACTTCATGACCGAAGAAGTGAGTTGCAAGATGGAGTTGCTATAATGTTCTTTCTTAAAGATTAGTTGATGGCCCTTTCCTTAGGCTTTCATACGCACTCTGAAACATGCTTCCATCATCATGACAGATGTGAGTTGGAAGACCCTTTCTATACCCTCTTCTTACTGACAGTTACGTCTATGGCTGTTTCCTTAAGTTTCAACACACGTGTTGGGAAACACCTGTATCTTCTTCACTGATCAATGTTGCAGTCTCTCTACACAAACTCAGTTTGCTGAATTAACTGATGGCACTTTCTTTTCATTTTCACACAACCTTTTTGAATGGCTTTCCTCTTCAAGACAGATGTGAGTTGAGAGATGCTTTCTATGTAGTGTTCTTACGTAGTTAAACGAAGGGCATTATCTTTAAGCTTTCAGACAACATTTTGCATAGTGCTCCCACTTCATGACACCAGACGTGAGATGCAAGATGTGCATTCAGAGTGTTCTCTCCTAGCGTAAAGTAGGTGGCACATTCCTTATGCATTCAGAGACACTTTTGAAACACTTGCCATCTTCCTAACAGAAGATGTGAATTGGAAGATTGTGTCTATTTGGTGTTCTTACCGAGATTTGTGTATATTGTCCTTCCCTTAAGGTTCAACACATGTCCTGGAAAACACGTGTATGTACATTCATGAGTCGCGATGTTAGTTCGATGTTGCATTCTATCAACACAGACTTGGCTCTCAGAACTAATTAGATAGAACCTCTCCTTATGCTTTCACTCACATTTCTGCAAGTACTTCCATCTTCATTATAAAATATGTGAGTCAGAAGATCTTTTCCAAAAGGTGTTCTTACTGAAGTATACAGCACGTTCCTTACGTTTTCATGGACGCTTTTGAAAATACATCCATCTTCATAGATGTGTAGATGTGATTTGGAATGTTGTTTCCAGATGGTGCCCTTTCTTAGTGTTAAGCATATGGCACTTCTCTTACCGTTCAACACAGATATTTGAAAAAGCTTCTCTCTCCATGAAATCAGGATGCTTGAAGTTGCATTCGCTATACAGAGGCTTGGTTCCCAGAATTTAGTAAACGGCATTTCTTTACACGTTCCCTCACCCTTGAGCAAATGCTTCCAGCTTCATGAGAGAAGGTGTGAGTTTCAGATGGTTTTCTATGGGGTTCTTTCGTAAAGGTAAGCATACAATCTTTTCCTTATACTGAGAAACACACTTCTGAGCCTCCTTCCAACTTCATGAAAGATGGATATGGCACAGCTCTTTCTTAAAGATAAGTCTCTGTCACTTTCCTTATGCTTTCAGCACAACTTTGCAAAAGTTTCCACCTTCATGACAGAAGTCGTGAGTTGTGAGATGCTATCTATCCAGTGTTCTCACCTACTATTAAGTTTATGGCACTTTCCTTAAGGTTCAACACCCATGGAAGAAAACCCTGGTAACCATCCTTCAGCAGGATGTGGGTTTGAGATTGTTTTCTATCTACACAGACTTGGTTCTCAGAATTAAGTAGATGGCACTTCCTTCACCTTCTCACACCCACTTTTGTAAATGCTTCCCTCTTCATGACAGACGACGGGAGTTGAGAGATGGTTTCTATACAGTGTTCCTACATAGCGTCAAGCATGGAGCACTATCTTTATGCTTTCACAAACACTTTTGAAACGCTTCCATGATCATGAAAGAAGGTGTGAGATGCAAGATGCTTTCCACAGAGTGTTCCTTCTTTCATTTAAGTATACGGCATCACTTTCCTTATGTTTTCTTACATACCTTTTCAAATGCTTCCATCTTCAAGGCAGATGATGTTAGCTGAAAGATGGATTTGATACAATGTTCTTTTCTTAACGACCAGTGTACGACCCTTTCCTGATGCTTTCATACATACTCTTGAAAATGCTTCATGACAGAAGATGTGAGTTGTCAAATGCCTTCTGCAGGGTATCCTTACTGAGAGTTAAGTATGTGGCCCTTTTCTGAAGGTTCAACACACACATTGGAAAATTTGTGTATATCTTGATGAGTCACGATGTCCGTTTGATGTTGCATTCTATATAAGAAGACGTGGTTCTCAGAATTAAGTGGCTAGATCTCTTCTTAGGCTTTCACTCACACTTTCTGCCAAGGCTGCCATCATCAGCGCAGATGTGAGTTGAAGATGGTTTCCAAAAAGTGATCTTACTTAGAGTGAAATATACATCTTGATCCTCAATGCTCTCATACACATGTTTACAAATGCATCCATCTTCATGAAAGATGCGGTTTGGAAGATTCTTTCTCTTTTTTTTTTAATGTTTTTAAATTATATTATGTTAGTCACCATACAGTACATCCCTAGATTTTGATGTAAAGTTCGATGATTAATTAGTTGCATATAACGCCCAGTGCACCATGCAATACGTACCCTCCCCACCACCCATCACCACCCTATCCCCATCCACCACCCCGCCTCCCCTCTGAAACCCTCAGTTTGTTTCTCAGAGTCCATAGTCTCTCATGCTTCATTCCCCCTTCTGATTACCCCCCTTTCTTTATCCCTTTCTTCCCCTACTGATCTTACTAGTTCTTATGTTCCATAGATGAGAGAAATCATATGATAATTGTCTTTCTCTGCTTGACTTATTTCACTTAGCATTATCTCCTCTAGTGCCGTCCATGTTGCAGCAAATGTTAAGAAATAGTTCTTTTTGATAGCTGAGTAATATTCCACTGTATATATGTACCACAACTTCTTAATCCAGTCATCTGTTGAAGGGCATCTCAGGTCCTTCCATGATTTAGCTATTGTGGACAATGCTGCTATGAACATTAGGTGTGTATGGCCCTTCTCTTCACTACGTCTATATCTTGGGGGTAAATACCCAGTAGTGCAATGGCTGGATCATAGGGTAGCTCAATTTTTAACTTTTTAAGGGACCTCCACACTGTTTTCAAAGGTACTGTACCAACTTTCATTCCCACCAACAATGTAGGAGGGATGCCCTTTCTCCACATCCTCTCCAACAATTGTTGTTTCTTGCCTTGTCCATTTTTGCCATTCTAACTGGAGTAAAGTGGTATCTTAATGTGGTTTTAATGTGAATTTCCCTGATGGCTAATGATTTTGAACATTTTTTCATGTGTCTGTTAGCCATTTGTATGTCTTCATCGGAAAGTGTCTATTCATATCTTCTGCCCATTTATTGATTTGTGTATTTGTTTCTCACGTATTGAGTTTGAGAAGTTCTTTGTAGATCTTGGATACAAGTCTTTTATCTGTAGTGTCATTTGCAAATATCTTCTCCCATTCCGTGGACTGCCTCTTAGTTTTTTTGACTGTTTCCTTGGCTGTGCAGAAGTTTTTTATCTTGATGAAGTCCCACAAGGTCATTTTTTCTTTTGTTTCTCTTGCCTTTGGAGATGTGTCATGAAAAAGGTTGCTGTGGCCGATGCTGTAGAGGTTGCTGCCTATGTTCTCCTCTAGGATTTTGATGGATTCCTGTCTCACATCGAGGTCTTTCATCCATTTGGAGTTTATCTTTGTGTTTGGTGTGAGAGAGTGGTCAAGTTTCATTCTCTTGCATGTAGCTGTCCAATTTTCCCAGCACCATTTATTGAAGAGACTGTCTTTTTTCCACTGGATGTTTTTTCCTGGTTTATCAAAGATTAGTGGCCCAAAGAGCCGAGGGTCCATTTCTGGGTTCTCTAATCTGTTCCATTGGTCTATGTATCTGTTTTTGTGCCAGTACCATGCTGTCTTTGTGATCACAGCTTTGTAGTACAGCTTGAAATCCAGCATTGTGATGCCCCCAGCTTTGTTTTCCTTTTCAACAATTCCTTGGTGATTTGGGGCCTTTTCTGGTTCCATGCAAATTTAAGAACTATTTGTTCCAGTTCTTTGAAAAATGTCATCGGTATTTTGATTGGGATGGCATTGAAAGTGTAGATTGCTCTGGGTAGCATGGACATTTTAACTATGTTAATTCTTCTGATCCATGAGCATGGAATATTTTTCCATCTTTTTGTGTCGTCTTCAATGTCTTCCAAGAGTGATTTGTAGTTTCTAGAATATAGGTCCTTTACGTCTCTGGTTAAGTTAATTCCAAGGTAACGTATGGTTTTTGGTGCTATTGTAAATGGGATGGATTCCCTAATTTCTCTTTCTTCACTCTTATTGTTCATGTATAGAAATGCAACTGATTTCTGAGCATTGATTTTGTATCCCGCCACATTACTGAATTGCTCTATAACGTCTAGTAGTTTGGGAGTGGCTTCTTTTGGGTTTTCCATATAGAGTATCATGTCATCTGTGAAGAGAGACAGTTTGACTTCTTTGCCGATTTGGATACCTCTGATCCCTTTTTGTTGCCTGATTGCTGTTGCGAGGACTTCTAGTACTATGTTGAAAAATAATGGCGAGAGTGGGCATACTTGTCGTGTTCCTGATCTTAAGGGAAAGGCTTCCAGCTTTTCCCCATTGAGAATATTTGCTGTAGGCTTTTCATAGATTGTTTTTATGAGATTGAGGAATGTACCCTCTATCCCTACACTCTGAAGGGTTTTAATTGGGAAAGGATGCTGTATTTTGTCAAATGCTTTTTCTGCATCGATGGAGAGAATCATGTGATTTTTCGCTTTTTTCTTCTGGATAAAATCTATGACACTGATAGATTTGCGAATGTTGAACCACCCTTGCATCCCAGGGATGAATCCCAATTGGTCATGATGGATAATCCTTTTAATGTACTGTTGGATTCTATTAGCCAGGATCTTTTTGAGAATTTTGGCGTCCATATTCATTAGGGAAATTGGTCTGTAATTCTCCTTTTTGATGGGGTCTTTGACTGGTTTGGGGATCAAGGTAATATTGGCCTAATAGAATGAGTTTGGTAGCTTTCCTTTTGTTTCTATTTTTTGAAATAGCTTTAGGATAATAGGTATTATTTCTTCTTTGAATGTTTGGTAGAATTCCCCAGGAAAACCATCCGGTCCTGGTGTTTTGTTTTTTGGAAGGTTTTTATCACTGTTTCAATCTCTTCATAGTTAATTGGCCTGTTTATAAAATCAATTTCTTCCTGTTTCAGTCTTTGTAGTTTATAGGTTTCCAGGAAGGCCTCCATCTCATCCAGATTGCTTAATTTATTGGCATGAAGCTGTTGATAAAAGTTTCTAATAATCCTTCCAATTTCATTCGTGTTGGCCGTGACCTCTCCCTTTTCATTCATAATTTTATTAATTTGGGTCCTTTCTCTATTCTTTTGAATAATCTTGCCAGCAGTTTGTCAATTTTATTTACTCTTTCAAAGAACCAGCTTCTAGTTCTGTTGATCTGCGCTACTGTGCTCCTGGTTTCTAATCATTGATTTCTGCTCTAATCTTGATCAACTGCTTTCTCGAGCATGGGTTAGGCCCATTCCTCTGTTGCTGTTCCAGCTTCCTGAGGTGAGAATATAAAAACTGCATTTAGATTTTTCTATTCTTTTGAGTGAGGCTTGTAAGGCTATGTATTTTCCCCTTAGGACTGCCTTTGCAGTATCCCATAGGTTTTGGACCGTTGTGTTTTCATTCTTCTTGGTCTCCATAAATTGTTTAAATTGATTTTTGATTTCCTGGTTTATCGAATCATTCCTGAGCAGGATGGTTCTTAGTCTCCATGTTTGAGTTTCTTCCAAATTTTTCCTTGTGGTTGAGTTCCAATTTCAGAGTGTTGTGGTCTGAGAATATGCAGGGTATAATTTCAGTCTTTTGGTATTGGTTGAGACCTGTTTTGTGACCCAGAATATGATCTATTCTTGAGAATGTTCCATGGGCATTAGAATAGAATGGGTATTCTTTGGTTCTGGGGTGTAGTGTTCTATATATATCTATGAGGTCCAACTCGTCCAGTATGGTAATCAAAGCTCTTGTTTCTATGTTGGTTTTCTGGTCCGGTGCTCTGCTTATTGCTTATAGTGGAGTGTTAGGTCCCCTACTATTAACGTATTTTTATCTATATGTCTCTGTATTCTCGTTAAGAGTTGGCTTGTGTATCTTGCTGCTCCCCTGTTGGGGATATATATTTTTATAATTGTCATATCCACTTGTTGGATACATCCTTTAAGAATAATATAGTGCCCTTCTGTGTCTCTAACTATAGTCTTTAGTTTAAAATCCAATCTGTCTGATATGAAAATTGCTACCTCAGCTTTCTTTTGAGGTCCATTCACATGAAAAATGGTATTGCATCCCTTTACTTTCAGTCTGAATGTATCTTTAGGTGAGTCTCTTGTAGACAGCAAATGGACAGATCATGTCTTTTTATCCAATCTGCAACTCTGTGCCACTTTATGGGAGCATTTAGGCCATTTACGTTGAGACTGATTATTGAGCGATATGATTTTAATGATGCCATGTTGCCTGTAAAGTCTTTGTTCCTATAGATTGTGACTTTCTGTTCTGTATCACTCTTGGGGCCTTTTTACCTTTGTAGAATCCCCCTTAATATCTTCTGTAGGGCGGGTTTCATGGTTAAGAAATTGGTCAATGACTGGCGACTCTGGAAGGTCCTTATCTCTCCATCAATTCTGAATGACAGCCTTGCTGGATAAAGGATCCTTGGCTGCATGTTTTTCTCTGAAAGAGCTTTAATAATGCCACCCCAACCCTTTCTCTCATTTCAGGTCTGTGTAGACAGGTCTGACGTGATTCTGATACCTTTGCCTTGTTACGTGAGAAATCTCTTTGCCCTGGCCGCTTTCAATACTGTATCCTTGGATCTAATATTTGCGAAATGCACTATGACGTGACGTGGCATAGGTTTGTCATTGTTGAGCTTGGGAGGGGTCCTCTCTGTCTCTTGGACATGAATGTTTGTTTCCCTTGCTATATTAGGGAAGTTTTCAGCTACAATTTGTTCAAATATCTCTTCTAGACCCCTGTTTTTCTCCACCCCCTTGGGGATGCCAATGATTCTTACATTGGAACATTTCATTGAGTCAGTAATCTTCCATAACCTACATTCTTGGAGATTGGATTTTTTTGAGCCAAGATTCTATTTTAGCTTTCTCTTCTACTAACCCATCCTCCAATTTGCCAATATGTTCTTCTGCCTCATTCACCCTGGCTGTCAGAGCCTCTAGTTTTGACTGCATTTGATTCATAGAATTTTTATTTTTTATTTTTATTTTTTTGTTGTTGTTATCATTTTTTAAAATGTTTTTTATTATATTATGTTAATCGCCATACAGTTCATCCCTGGTTTTTGATGTAAAGTTCAATGATTCATTAGTTGCGATAACACCCAGTGCACCATGCAATACGTGCCCTCCTCACTACCCATCACCAGCCAATCCCATTCCCCCACCCCCCTCCCCTGAAGCCCGCAGTTTGTTTTTAATTTCTGCCAGATTTGCTCTCATTTCCGCCCTTAGAGATTTTATATTCTCATTAACATTTTCGTTAATACTTTTTTCAAATCTACACATCATCTTGACCATTGTTACTCTGAACTCCATTTCTGATAATTTGGTTATATCCATATCCATTAATTCTGTGGCAGAGGCCACAGACTCGTTGTCTTTTCTTTGCTGGGGGGGGATTTCTTCTTCTCATCACTCTGATGAGGCTAGGTTGGGGGGTTGTCCAGAGCCCAAATTATTGACCAGGACCTAGGCAGTGCGCACTTGTTTTATAGGGATCTTTGGGATGTGGGCTTCTTGATTTTTCAGGCTGTCTTCTGGGGTAGGGGCCAGCCATGCTGATACTCAGGCAACCCTGTTTGGGTAGAGTCTCCCTGTCCCCTGCGAGGGCGGATGGGGATGGGCACACTGTGAGCTGGTATTTCCAGGCTTTTGTTCTCTGGCGGCTTTCCCTGGCAGTTTGCTGTGCCTCTTCTGAGAGTCAGAGCAGCAGTAGCCGAATCTCAGCCTCTGTCTCAGAACAGAGGGATCGCAGACCATTCTCTACTGGTATTCTGGCCTCTTTAACTCTGTTTCTGTTGGTGCTGCTCAACCCTGCAGCATCCCTGAATGTGCACCCTACAGCCAGCGTCCTAGCCCTCACTTCCAGGGCTGGCACGTCTCTGTCCTTTGTGTTTCTAACACCGCCAGCTCACTGTTGCCCCCACGTGCTCCGTTTCAGTGTGGTTCGTGGGCGCTTTGGAGCTCCAGTTTTCAGACTGGTCACGTGCGTTCCCCAGCTCACAGTATCAGTCTGCTATCTCGCGGGTGCTGGTCCTCAAGTCCGCCTGCTCCCCTGTGCAGGTGTCTACCACTTCCTGGCACATGAACACGGCAGCTCCCTCCCCCTTCCGTTTATCTTCCAATATCTGCACGCGGTTTCATGGCTCCCTGCTTTGTATCTCAATACTCAATGCTGTAGATGTTCAATTTTAGAGATCCAGATGTATCTTCCTGCATCGCAGGCTGATTCCGTGGATGTTCAGGATGGTCTGGTACCTATCCAGCTCGACTCAGGGGACCAGCTGAAAAAGGGGTCCCCTACTCCTCCACCATCTTAACTCCTCTCCTAATCAAAGGAAGTTTTGCTGGAGGTTGCTTCTGCCCTCTCCTCTCTGGATAGGGGGGCGAGGTTTTTTAAAGGTCCCTATGGGGCACAGAAAGCAGTGAAGTGCCCTAGCACCTGGCTAACATGTTGCTCTGCTGCCCTCTAGTGTCACATCCTCTGCTACTGTGGATGTTTTCCTCTGACTACTTCCTGTTCACAGGTGTTTATCTTTTTTTTTCTTTCCATAATAAAGATTATTTATTTGAGAAATAGAGCATGAGTGAGAGGGCACAAGCAGGGGGATCTGTAGAGGAAGGGAGATATGCAGACTCCCCACTGAGCAGGGAGAGTGATGAGGGGCTCTGTTCCAGGACCTTGGGACTATGACCTGAGCCAAAGGCAGCTGCCCAACCAACCGACTGCGCCACCCAGGTGCCCCAACACAGGTGTATGTCTGTGGTTTGTGTGTTTGTTTTTTAAAGCTTTCTAATTTTAAGTAATCTCTATGCGCATCCAGCGTGGTGCTGGAACTCACAACCCCTGCAAATCAAGAATCACATGGTCCTCCGATGGAGCCAGTCAGGTGACTGGCAAAACAAATGCGAAGATGGCACCCACAAACTTTTTACCACGAAACCGCATTTGGATCGCTGTACTCTTGAGTTGAGGAAATACCCTGCTGAGGCCACAGCCTAAGCCTGAACCTCACCCTAACTAGTGCTAGCCCGCCGCCCACCCCGTCAGGACTGTAATCGGCACCTCTTTGGAATGGGTGCCTAGTGTCTTCGGGACTAGCACCCAAGCCCTTGGGCTGGATGTGGCCTTGATGAGTCCAGAACCCTAGCTGTGAGGCAAACAGTGGATTTTGGAGAACGGGGCAATGCCAGGTTCATCAGGCAAGAACAAAGAAGGCCCTCTGGCACTTAGAAGGCCCGCAGATGTCTCTGGAAACCACAAGGCTAGTGAAGGCTCCAAACCACAGGCGTACTAAGAGCGTCTTGCTGCAGCCAAATCGGGGAAGCCAGATGTTCACCGTGATGCGAGCGCTCATTTCGGCCCTCGGGGCACTCTTCTGCAATGCCACATACATGGCTCTGGCCCTACACTGTGAATGCAAGAGGGATGGGATGTGCTGTGTACTTAACTCTAAGAAGCAACACAGGTAGAGGCACCCTCTTCTGACTAACATCATCTGTGCTAATGCCAGCCCATTGTGGCTTGTGCCCAGGGCATTTCTCCGCAACGCCACTGGATAGGTACAGCAGAGCAGCTCCCAGTTTCTCATCCTAAGCCGAGCAATGGCTCTGGCCCTGCATGGGAATGCATGAAGAAAGTGCTGTCGACTTAACTCTGAGACACAGCAACACAGAAAAATCCTGCTTCAAATTACCATCCTCTATCCCGAAGATTGAAGCGTTTTCACACGTGTATGTGTGGAAGCATTAGGACAGTGCCATCGTCTTACCTCGGGGAAACGAGCTCTGTGGAGAACGCAGTGATCATCTAACACACTGGCCCATGAGGACAGAAGCGTTTTTCACTTCTGGGCCCTCATGGACAGTGCAAATCTTCTGTGTTTTTTATTTAAATGTATCTTTAAATTCCAATTCGTTAGCATCTATTGTCATATTCGTTTCCTCATATTTTAGTGATTTTTCACTTACTTATAAAGCCCTGTGTTCATCGTAAAAATGTTCACCCGTCACCCAATTGGATTACCCCCCACCTAGGTCCTTCCATCTTTTCTGTTCTGTATATTTGAGCACCTCATGGTTTTCTTCCCTCTCTCTCTCTCTTTTTACTTTACCACAATTTCATCTGTTTTGTTTCTCAAATCCTGCATCTGAGATGCGTCCTATGTTGTCTCTCTCTGACTTATTTCCTGAGCACAGCATTCTATCTCCATATGTCACCACTCTAAATATATATCTATATATGTCACAACTCCTTTATCCATTCTGCAACTGTTGGAGTATTGTGCTGTTTTTATAGTTTGGCTGTTGTTGATAAGTCTGCTATGAACGTCGATGTTCATGTGCTCCTTTGAGTCTCTATTTTTGTATCCATTTGTTAATCACCCAGCGGTGCAATTGCTGGGTTGTCAGGTAGCTCCATTTTTGTGTTTGCGAAATGTTCACACTGTTTTCCAGTGAGGCTGCATTGGTCTGCATTCTTACCAGGAGTGTAAGTGGGTTTTTCTCCGCGTCTTCACCAACACCTGGTGTTTCCTGGGTTGTTCATGTTAGCCATTCTGAGTGGTGGGAGGTGGTATGTCATTGTGGTTTTAGTTTGTTGCTCCCTGATGCTGAGTGGTGTTGAGCATTTTTTTCTTCTGTCTGTTAGACATTTGTGTGTGTTCTTTGGAGACATGTCTATTCCTGTCTTCCCCAAGTTCTTTTACTGGAGTTTTTGGGTTTGGGGTGTTGAGTTTTAGGAGTTCTTGACCGGTATTGGATACTAGCTCTTTTGCCACTACGTCTTTTGCAAATATCTTTGCCCGTGCCGGATGTTGCCCTTGAGTTTGGTTGACTCTTGCCTCTGTAATTCCAAAGCTTTGTATCTTGATGATTTCCAATTTCTGCTTTGGTTTTCCTGGCCTCGCAGCTGTGTCTAGCTAGAAATTGCCATGGCCTATATCAAAGAATTTGTTGCTTCTATTCTCCTCTCAGATTTTGATGGATCCTTGTCTCATATTTCGGTCTTTCACCCATTTGGAGTTTCTTTTTTGTGTATGGTGTAAAAAAGTGTCGTTTCATTCTTTTGCATGTTATTTCACAGAGTCTTGGAAGTCTTAGGCTTTGCATCTAGTTGAACCACACTTTGCTTAAATCAGTGGGTCATGTCTGAGAAACAAACTGCGGGCTTCAGGGGAGGGGGATGGGGGAATGGGATAGGCTGGTGATGGGTAGTAAGGAGGGCACATATTGCATGGTGCACTGGGTGTTATACACAACTAATGAATCATCGAACTTTACATAAAAAACCAGGGATGTACTGTATGGTGACTAACATAATATAATAAAAAATATTTAAAAAAATCAGTGGGTCATGTAACATATTCCCTTCATGAAGATATGTGTTGTAATGTGATAGAAATGATATGGGCACAACAACAAGGAAAATATGTTTTTACCACTTTCAAACTGCACTCTGAAGTATCCTCGAATTAACATCTTTTCATCTGAACCTTATGTGAACACGCATTAACAGAAAAAAATGTGCTTTACTTCTTGAAACTACTCATGGCTTAAAGGAATGGTTTAGTAATGACTTTCATTTTCACACATAGGTTCATCAACTTATGTGTATAATCCCTAGAAATTGGCCTTGTACTTCATTCCTTGAAACTATAATGTCTTTAAGCATCTTCAAGAAACATCAGAATTCCATAACATTGAGAAGTGTTTTTGTACCCATAGTTTTAACACAATGAAATGGAATTGTGCGTACATTCTTGAAACTACACTGTTTTATAGGCATACTCCAAGCAATATCTTCTTTTCCTTAGAAGATGTGTTTTGTCTTATGTGAATAAGACTTCTAAAAGCCATTTGTTGAACTCAAAACCACACTGTGTTTAAAACTCCTGTCAAGGAACATCTTCCTTTCATGAATATATAGTGGGTTTTTAAAAAAAAAAAAAATTTGTGTTAGAAGCATTAGGAAAAGGGGGGCGCCTGGGTGGCACAGCGGTTAAGCGTCTGCCTTCGGCTCAGGGCGTGATCCCGGCGATCTGGGATCGAGCCCCACATCAGGCTCCTCCGCTATGAGCCTGCTTCTTCCTCTCCCACTCCCCCTGCTTGTGTTCCCTCTCTCGCTGGCTGTCTCTATCTCTATCGAATAAATAAATAAAATCTTTTAAAAAAAAAAAGAAGCATTAGGAAAAGGGATGTGCTTATCTCCTTGAAACTACACTACTGAAATTGTCCATCAAACAACGTCTCTTTCACACTAAGACGGAAGTGTTTTTCAACTTGATGTATCCATAGTAAGGAAACTCCTTGAAACTATATTGTGTTTAAAGTGCCCCTAAAGTACCAATTTCTTTCATTAAGGCACAAGTTTGTGTGGGTGTGTATGTTTCCAAAACGGCAGAATAGTAGGGGGATCCAGAACTTGCATTGTCCTTCAAATACAACTAGATCAACATTCAACTCTTTGGAACAAGTAGGAAGAGGATTGGAGGAGTAAGGAAACAATCTGCTCAGTTGGAGGCAGAGGCAAGGTTCAGAGACCTGAGTTGGGGAATTGGGAAGCCATGTAGCCCAGATGAGGAAGAAGGCTGGTCCACAGAACAAAGTCAGAAAGAGGTAGCAGGGTGGAAAGAGTGCAGCAGTCTGTGACCCCACAATAAGCAGAGACAAGGAGATCCTTTGGGTCTCTCAGGGAGAGATTTGAATGAGATCATACAAGATTTGGATTGAGTTCTCATGAGATTTGGATGAGTACTCTGGAGATTTGGACAGAGATTGGCTTGATTTGAATGAGATCACAAGAGACTTGGAGGGAGATCTGACAAGACTTGGCTAGAAATCTTGTGAGATGTGTGTGAGCTCTCACAGGTTTGGACTGAGGTCTGGAGAAGTTTGGAAGAGATCTCATGAGATTAAGACAAATCTCACCAGATTACCATCAAATCACTTCAGGTCCGGTGAAGGAAAGAGGTATGTTTTCTTTTTTTTCTATAAGTGTTGTGAGGCTTTTCAGACAACATTCATGTTTCAAAAGCCAGGGAAAGCTCTGCCTCTGTTCTCACCAGCCCTACCATGGGGCCTTATGCTTTTTTCTTCTACTGTGCATCCTGTTTCTCTCACCTCTGGATGAGAATGAATAAGAATCCACTGGACCCATTCCTCTATGCTCCCTTCTCACCTGTTTGAAGGGAGGATGATTAAACACCTGATATTTAGGTGTGAGATGCTTTGTTTCTTCCTGAGGGTTGTGTCTGGGACCGATGATTGAAGTCAGATATCTGCCCCATCCTAACATATACATTCCCAAAAGACATAAGGAGTGCCAAGAAGGTTTTCCTAGGGATTTCCAGTTCTCCCCATGTGCCAGAGCATTTGGCCACAAATCCATTGGGTTTTGGCCCTATGTGTCAATGGCTGGGCCCGAGATGTCACGAGATTTGAATGAGATCTCTCAAGATTTGGATTGTGATCTTCTGAGACTGGTTGAAATCTCAAGAGATTTGGACTGAGCTCTCACATGATTTTCCAACTTGTGATGTCCAGCTAAAGAAAGAGGTATCTTTTCTTTTTCTTTCTCTGGGTGGTTGTGCAGTCAATACAGACTGCCTTAATGGTTTCAGTACCTGGGAAAGCCTTTGTGTTCTCTTGCCTTGCTTGGGGGGCACATTGCTTCTTCCTTCTCCTCCTGCCTTTCTCATTCTGTCATTCGGGTTTAGTGTGAAGACTTGTTCACAGGGTTCATTCATTCTAAATTCTGTGCTCCCTTATTACCCCTTCTTCCCCCCAGGATGTTGCCATACCAGGAATTTAGGTGTGAGACAGCTTGTTTCTTCCTTCACGTCATGCCTAGGAGCATTTCTAAAACTGGAGGTATTGGTCATTGTGCCCACTTCTGTCATGTGCCATCCCTACCTACCTAAGGGGCACTAAGCAGGCTTTATGGAGGGCCAATTCTATCCAAGGGCCTGAGAGGTTTGGCCAGAAACCTCACGAGTGTTGACCCTAGACCTTGCTGGCTGGCCCAAGATCTCACAGAGCTTGAATGACATCTCACAAGATTTGGACTGAGATCATGTGAGATTTGCCCTGAGATCACATAAGATTTTCCCCCAAGATCACATGAGATCTAGCAAAGCCAGGCGCTGCCTTCTTCCTGCAGTTGGTGAATCTCACACAGTTTGTCCTGAAAGGTCAAACACCTAGTATAGCACCCAGGGAGTCTTCCTGTGTGTTCAGATGAGCCAGCTCTAAGGCTCCTTGACTCTACCTGGAACTAAAACCCTCCTGTGTCTCTCCCTTCTCACATAACATCAGTAAGGTTCCTCAAGCCCATTCATCCCTATTTCAGTGCTATGTTTGGACCCCAACATCAGAATGGCATCTGTGGGCTTTGTGGAAGGCCAGGTGTTCCCAGTTTCTCCAGGCAGGAATGTCCATGTGCTAGCGATTATGCTGCCCATGCATCTTCTCCCATTCTTACACTGTCTTTGCTGCACAAAAGCTTTTTATCTTGATGAAGTCCCAGTTGGTCATTTTGGGTTTTGTTTCCCTTGCCTTTGGAGATGACGTGTCTAGTGAGAATTTGTCAAACATGTGTTTGCCTGTGTTGTCCCCTAGGATTATGAAGAGATGCTCAACATCACTCAGCATCAGGGAAATACATATCAAAACCACCATGAGATGCCACCTCACACCAATCAGTATGTCTAAAATGAACAACTGTGGAAACAACAGATATTGGTGAAGATGAGGAGAAATGGGAACCATCTTACACTGTTTGTGGGAATACAAACTGGTGCAGCCCTCTGGAAAACTGTATGGAGGTTCCTCCAAAGGTTACAAATAGAGCTACCCTATGGCCCATCAATTGCAGGCCTAGATGTTTATCCAAAGGATGAACGCATCCTGATTTGAAAGGGCACATTTACCCTAACGTTTAGGGCAGTAATCTCCACAATACCGAAACTGATTCCCTATTCCCAATTTTACTGTAGACCTTTCAGCCTTCCTTGTACCATTTCCATCCTCTTGTTGATTTTTTTTATATAGGGTTGTTTTACATATAGGGGCCTGGGGGACTTTATCCAGATAGCCAGCAGCCAATGACTTTGTGAGTTTCCACTTCAGTCCTGTGCTATGTGAGGGCATCCATGTCTGATATCCCAAAGGAAAGGTGGCCGTCCTCTTCTTGAGCTTGAAATGCCTTCCTTCTGAAAAATAGAACTGTCCCCAGTATGCTGCGTGCATAAATTGAAAGAAGCTAACACCAGATTTTGCTCTCTTTCTGAAGGAAGAATGTAGAATTCTTGCTGACAGGCTTCCCAGGTGTAGGCAATGGTGATTTCCCTTCATCGAAGCCCGCAGTTGTTTCTCATTCCTGGGAATGTTTAATTGGGTTACTAGGAGATTGTCCTCGTCACTTCAATCAAAGCATTCTGTCTCACCTCACCTCTAATAAACACACTTTGTCCACCATATATCCATTTCCATCCTCTTCTTTTTTGGTCTAGGTTCACCCTGTGGACCATTCAGATCCAGTGTCTCAGAGCAATATCCTCTTCTTTAAACTGGGACGTCTGGAAGATTCCTTGTGAATGTGGGAACATGTGGGGCACAGCCCCCTCCCCTTGAAATTTAGTTTCAGGACTATGTTTGCATGAGGAGGCCTGGGGCATTTGAAGCTTCCAAACAGTGAATGTGTGTGTGTGTGTGTGTGTGTGTGTGTGCACGTGCACATGCATAAGCTTTGCCAGAGAATTTTAGAAGGTGCTGGCCTCGTTTCTTGGTTAGCGGCAACTAGACATCTCATTACAGATTTAGTCCATTCCCATTTTAAATGTAGATTATTGGCCCTTCTTATGCACATGCTTAGAGTCTTGCTGGTTTTCTATCTAGCTCTTGGCTCACAATCAGGCTGAAAAGTGCTTTTACTCACAGCCAGCACCTAGGGATTACTGGTGAGGTCCCCCTCTGGTCCTGTGTGAGTGAGAGTATTAGTGTCTCATATGCGAAAAAAATGGCTGGTCCTCCTGTCCCTGAGCCTGTGTGGCTGCCTTGGATAAATGTGTGGAGGGGTAGTCAGGGCACCTCTCTCTCCTGGCTGATTGAGAAGCTTCATTCTGGAGATCCTAGTTTGAAAAAAGATCAAAGGAATGGAAATGAACACAGAGGGACTGAGGACTATTTTTTTTTAAAGATTTTATTTATTTGTTTGACAGAGATAGAGACAGCCAGTGAGAGAGGGAACACAAGCAGGGGGAGTGGGAGAGGAAGAAGCAGGCTCATAGTGGAGGAGCCTGATATGGGGCTTGATCCCATAATGCTGGGATCACGCCCTGAGCTGAAGGCAGACGCTTAACCGCTGTGCCACCCAGGCACCCCTGAGGACGTTCTTAGTGTTGAGAATAAAGTAATATTGGGAACAAATTGTCTAGCAAAATCTCTTCACAAGCTGGCAGTCTCAGGACTAAGAAAGGCCTGTTAGCTTGGGGAAAGGGAAACTTCCATTGGCTACTTCTGGGAGTCAATAAGCAAGAGGACTTCATTCTTCCTTCTGGATTTGGCCTTTCATATCGTGGGGGGGGGGGGGAATCAACACAAGTGATTTAGTCTTAGCAGATTGGTTCTCCCAGCTGATGATGTATTTGTAAATGGTCACTGGAGCAGTATTCCTTGAAAGAGCTTTTTCTACACTGACCAGGTCCTGGAGTATAGTGCACATATGTGAACTGTCTGCTCTTCAGAAAGAAGACATCTCCGTCACCCAGGGGTGGGAGACAAGATGGCTACCAATCACAGCATTTTAAACAGCAGGACAAGAATCAAGCATTCAGAGGCAGGAGGGGAAATCTTTCCTTTTGGCTATCAGACACTTACAGCTCTCACATAGCAGAGGATCCAAGGGGGAACTTGCCTCCAACACTTGGCACTGGTTGTGTGATGCCAACCCTATTACCTCTAAGTGAGAACCAACCAAGCTATAGAATTAACAAAAGATGGGAAAGGCTTCAAGGAAAACCAAAGTTCCACATTTCAAATGGAAATGAGAGTTATCTGGGATTGAGATGTCTAACTTCATTTGCCCTTGCTCCCCCCAAAAAAGGCAAATTCCCACCCAAAAACTCTGGACATGCTTACGCACAATCTTTTGAACTCATTCAAACCCTCTACTCTTCCTGATGTCCACATCTTTCTGAAGCCAAATTTGCAAGGATCCCTGTGGCACCACCTATCTAAGAGTCCCAGGGACTCAGTAGGATTCCCCAGTTTCAACCTGAAAACATTGCTCTGAGAACACTGGCTCATCTCAATGGCTTCCAGAAAGAACCTAGTTTGAAAAAAGAGCCCAGGGAGGAGTTAAGATGGCGGAGGAGTAGGAGACACCGTTTTCAGCCGGTCCCCCGAGTTGAGCTGGATAAGTACCAGACCGGCCTAAACAACCACAGAACCAGCCTGAGACGCAGGAAGACACATCTAGATCTCTACAAATGAACATCTCCAGCACTGAGTATTGAGGTACGAAGCAGGGAGCCATGAAACTGTGCACAGATATCGGAAGATAAACGGAAGGGGGAGGGAGCCGCCGCATTCGGGTGCCAGGAAGCGGTAGCCACTTGCACGGGAGAGCAGGCGGGCTCGTGGTCGGCACCCGCAAAACAGCAGACTGAGACCGTGAGCCGGGTGCTCATGCCACCAGGCATCTCGCGGAACACCGGAATCCCGGTGCGCTCACGGGATCCAGACTGAGACCGGGAGCTTCCGGAGCACGCGCCGGGTGGCTGGCGGCTGGCGGCGTTAGAAACACAAAGGACAGAGACACGCCGGCCCTGGAAGTGAGGGCTGGGACGCCGGGTGTGGGGCGCACATCCCGAGACGCTGCAGGGTTGAGCAGCACCAACAGTAACAGAGTTAAAGTGGCCAGAACATTAGCAGAGAGCGGGCCGCAATCCCTCTGTTCTGTGACAGAGGCTGAAATTCAGCTGCTGCTGCTCTGACTCTCAGAAGAAGCACAGCAAACCGCCAGGGAAAGCCGCCAGAGAACAAAAGCCGGGAAATACCGGCTCAGAGAGTGCCCATCCCCATCCCCCCTCGCAGGGGACACGGAGACTCTACCCAAACAGGGTTGCCTGAGTATCGGCGCGGCAGGCCCCTCCCCCAGAACACAGAAGGCAGGCTGAAAAATCAAGAAGCCCACAACCCGGGCGCCTGGGTGGCGCAGTCATTGAGCACCTGTCTTCGGCTTAGGGTGTGATCCCGGCATTCCGGAAAGGAGTCCCTCATCGGGCTCCTCTGCTGGGAGCCTGCTTCTTCCTCTCCCACTCCCCTGCTTCTGTTCCCTCTCTCGCTGGTTGGCAGCCACATAAATAAATAAATAAAATCTTTAAAGAAGAAGCCCACATCTCTAAGATCCCTATAAAACAAGGGGCATGGCCTGGGACCCAGTCAATAATTTGGGCTCTGGAAACCCCGCAACCTCTCCTCATCAGAATGACAAGAAGGAGAAGCCCCCCCCCCCAGCAAAGAAAAGACAGTGAGTCTGTGGCCTCTGCCACAGAAATAATGGATATGGATGTAACCAAATTATCAGAAATGGAATTCAGAGTAACGATGGTCAAAATGATGAGTAGAATTGAAAAAACTATTAACGAAAAAAGGTTACTGAGAATATAGAATCCCTAAGGACAGAAATGAGAATGAATCTGAGAGAAATTAAAAATTCTATGAGCCAAATGCAGGCAAAACTAGAGGCTCTGACGGCCAGGGTCGCAGAAGCAGAAGAAAGGGTTAGTGAATTGGAGGATGGGTTAATAGAGGAAAAAATGAAAATAGAAGATGGTCTTAAAAAAATCCATGCCCACGAATGTAGGTTACGGGAGATTACTGACTCAATGAAATGATCCAATGTTAGAATCATCGGCATCCCCGAGGGGGTGGAGAAAAACAGAGGTCTAGAAGAGATATTTGAACAAATTGTAGCTGAAAACTTCCCTAATCTAGCGAGGGAAACAAACATTTGTGTCCAAGAGGCAGAGAGGACCCCTCCCAAGCTCAACCACGACAAACCTACGCCACGTCACGTCATAGTGCATTTCGCAAATATTAGATCCAAGGATACAGTATTGAAAGCGGCCAGGGCAAAGAAATTTCTCACGTAACAAGGCAAAGGCATCAGAATTATTGTCAGACCTGTCTACACAGACCTGGAATGAGAGAAAGGGTTGGGGGAGCATATTTAAACTCTTTCAGAGAAAAACATGCAGCCAAGGATCCTTTATCCAGCAAGGCTGTCATTCAGAATTGATGGAGAAATAAAGACATTTCAGAATCGCCAGTCACTAACCAATTTTGTAACCATGAAACCAGCCCTACAGGAGATATTACGGGGGGTTCTATAAAAGTAAAAAGGCCCCAAGAGTGATACAGAACAGAAAGTCACAGCCAATACGAACAAAGACTTTACTGGCAACATGGCAGAATTAAAAGCATATCTCTCAGTACTCAGTCTTAATATTAATGGCTTAAATTCTCCCTTACAACACCACAGGGTTGCAGATTGGATAAAAAGAAATGACCCATCCATTTGCTGTCTACAAGAGACTCATTTCGAACCCAAAGATGCATTGAGACTGAGAGTAAGGGGATGGAGTACCATCTTTCACGCAAATGGACCTCAAAAGAAAGCTGGGGTAGCAATTCTCATATCAGATAAATTGGATTTTAAAGTACAGACTATAGTTAGAGACGCAGAAGGGCACTATATTATTCTTAAGGGAAGTATTCAACAAGTGGATATGACAATTATAAACATATATGCCCCCAACAGGGGAGCAGCAAGATACACAAGCCAACTCTTAACCAGAATAAAGAGACATATAGATAAAAATACATTAATAGTAGGGGACCTCAACACTCCACTCTCAGAAATAGACAGAACACCCTGGCAAAAACTAAGCAAAGAATCAAAGGCTTTGAATGCCATACTTGATGAGTTGGACCTCATAGATATATATAGAACATTACACCCCAGAACCAAAGAATACTCATTCTATTCTAATGCCCATGGAACATTCTCAAGAATAGACCATGTTCTGGGACACAAAACAGGTCTCAACAAATACCAAAAGATTGAAATTATCCCCTGCATATTCTCAGACCACAACGCTCTGAAATTGGAACTCAACCACAAGGAAAAATTTGGAAGAAACTCAAACACTTGGAGACTAAGAACCATCCTGCTCAGGAATGACTCGATAAACCAGGAAATCAAAAATCAAATTAAACAATTTATGGAGACCAATGAGAATGAAAATACAACAGTCCAAAACCTATGAGATACTGCAAAGGCGGTCCTAAGGGGGAAATACATAGCCATCCAAGCCTCACTCAAAAGAATAGAAAAATCTAAAATGCAGTTTTTATATTCTCACCTCAAGAAGCTGGAACAGCAACAGAGGGACAGGCCTAATCCATGCACGAGGAAGCAGTTGACCAAAATTAGAGCTGAAATCAATCAAGCAGAAACCAGAAGTACAGTAGAGCAGATCAACAGGACTAGAAGCTGGTTCTTGGAGAGAATCAATAAAATTGACAGACCACTGGCAAGACTTATCCAAAAGAAAAGAGAAAGGATCCAGATTATTAAAATTATGAATGAAAAAGGAGAGGTCATGACGAGCACCATTGAAATTGGAAGGATTATTAGAAATTTTTATCAACAGCTATATGCCAATAAACTAAGCAATCTGGAAGAGATGGAATCCTTCCTGGAAACCTATAAACTACCAAGATTGAAACCGGAAGAAATTGATTTCTTAAACAGGCCAATTAATTATGAAGAAATTGAGTCAGTGATAAACAACCTTCCAAATAACAAAACTCCAGGCCCGGATGGTTTTCCTGGGGAATTCTACCAAATATTCAAAGAAGAAATAATACCTATTCTCCTAAAGCTATTTCAAAAAATAGAAACAGAAGGAAAGCTACCAAACTCATTCTATGAGGCCAATATTACCTTGATCCCCAAACCAGGCAAAGACCCCCTCTAAAAGAATTACAGACCTATTTCCCTAATGAATATGGACGCCAAAATCCTCAACAAGATACTTGCTAATAGAATCCAACAGTACATTAAAAGGATTATCCATCACGATCAAGTGGGATTCATACCTGGGATGCAAGCGTGGTTCAATATTCGCAAATGAATCAGCGTGATACATCATATCAACAAGAAAAGACTCAGGAACCATATGATCCTCTCAATTGATGCCGAAAAAGCATTTGACAAAATACAGCATCCTTTCCTGATTAAAACCCTTCAGAGTGTAGTAATAGAAGGTACATTTCTCAATCTCATAAAAGCCATCTATGAAAAGCCTACTGCAAATATTATTCTCAATGGGGAAAAGCTGGAAGCCTTTCCCTTAAGATCAGGAACACGACAAGGATGCCCACTCTCGCCACTATTATTCAACATAGTACTAGAAGTCCTTGCAACAGCAATCAGACGACAAAAAGGGATCAAAGGTATTCAAATCGGCAAAGAAGAAGTCAAAATGTCTCTCTTTGCAGATGACATGATACTCTATATGGAAAACCCAAAAGAAGCCACTCCCAAACTATTAGAAGTTATAGAGCAATTCAGTAACGTGGCGGGATACAAAATCAATGCTCAGAAATCAGTTGCATTTCTATACACGAATAACGAGACCGAAGAAAGAGAAATTAGGGAATTCATCCCATTTACAATAGCACCAAAAACCATACATTACCCTGTAATTAACTTAACCAGAGACGTAAAGGACCTATATTTTAGAAACTATAAATCACTCTGAAAGACATTGAGGAAGACATAAAAAGATGGAAAGATATTCCATGCTCATGGATCGGAAGAATTAACATAGTTAAAATGTCCATGCTACCCAGAGCAATCTACACTTTCAATGCTATCCCGATCAAAATACCAAGGACATTTTTCAAAGAACTGGAACAAACAGTCCTTAAATTTGTATGGAAACAGAAAAGGCCCCGAATCACCAAGGAACTGTTGAAAAGGAACAACAAACCTGGGGGCATCACAATGCCGGATTTCGAGCTGTACTACAAAGCTGTGATCACAAAGACAGCATGGTACTGGCACAAAAACAGACACATAGACCAATGGAACAGAATAGAGAGCCCAGAAATGGACCCTCGGCTTCTTGGGCAACTAATATTTGATAAAGCAGGAAAAAACATCCGGTGGGAAAAAGACAGTCTCTTCAATAAATGGTGCTGGGAAAATTGGACAGCTACATGCAAAAGAATGAAACTTGAACCACTATCTCACACCATACACAAAAATAAACTCCAAATGGATGAAAGACCTCGATGTGAGACAGGAATCCATCAAAATTCTAGAGGAGAACAGAGGCAACAACCTCTACGACATCGGCCAAAGCAACCTTTTTCATGACACATCCCCAAAGGCAAGAGAAACAAAAGATAAAATGAATTTATGGGACTTCATCAAGATTAAAAGTTTCTGCACATCCAAGGAAACAGTCAGAAAAACTAAGAGGCAGCCCACGGAATGGGAGAAGATATTTGCAAATGACACTACAGATAAAGGATTGGTATCCAAGATCTACAAAGAACTTCTCAAACTCAATACACGAGAAACAAATAAACAAATCAAAAAATGGGCAGAAGATATGAACAGACACTTTTCCAATGAAGACATACAAATGGCTAACAGACACATGAAAAAATGTTCAAAATCATTAGCCTTCAAGGAAATTCAAATCAAAACCACACTGAGATACCACCTTATGCCAGTTAGAATGGCAAAAGTAGACAAGGCAAGAAACAACAATTGTTGGAGAGGATGTGGAGAAAGGGGATCCCTCCTACATTGTTGGTGAGAATGGAAGTTGGTACAGCCACTCTGGAAAACAGTGTGGAGGTCCCTTAAAAAGTTAAAAATTGAGCTACCCTATGATCCAGCCATTGCACTACTGGGTATTTACCCCAAAGATACAGACGTGGTGAAGAGAAGGGCCATATGCACCCCAATGTTCATAGCAGCAATGTCCACAATAGCTAAATCATGGAAGGAGCCGAGATGCCCTGCAACAGATGACTGGATTAAGAAGTTGTGGTCCATATATACAATGGAATATTACTCAGCTATCAAAAAGAACGAGTTCTCAACATTTGCTACAACATGGACGGCACTGGAGGAGATAATGCTAAGTGAAATAAGTCAAGCAGAGAAAGACAACTATCATATGATTTCTCTCATCTATGGAACATAAGAACTAGGATGATCGGTAGGGGAAGAAAGGAATAAAGAAAGGGGGGGTAATCAGAAGGGGGAATGAAACATGAGAGACTATGGACTATGAGAAACAAACTGAGGACTTCAGAGGGGAGGGGGGTGGGGGAATGGGATAGGCTGGTGATGGGTAGTAAGGAGGGCACGTATTGCATGGTGCACTGGGTGTTATACACAACTAATGAATCATCGAGCCTTACATCGGAAACCGGGGATGTACTGTATGGTGACTAACATAATATAATAAAAAGTCATTAAAATGAAAAAAGAGCCCAGAGATATATATGTGTGCATGGAGGCAATTTTCTTATGGCTCCAAGAAGGAAAAGTTTTACATTTCAAATGTGAATGGAATAAATTTGGGATGGATGACAACAGCACCCTTCCAAATCCTCTGGCCCAACTACACACATTCTCTGGTGGGCACCTTCAAATCCCTTATGTTTCATGATGTCCATAGACTTCTGAAAGTCATCGTAAAGGGGATTCCATCCAAGGAATACCACAGTCGCAAGAACTCTGTTGAGCTCCCTATATGTAAGCAGAAAATATGGTTCTGAGACACTTCTTCTGAATGGCTCCCTAGATTGACTTATTTAAAAAAAAAAAGGAAGAAAGAGCAAATAAGTGGAAATGGACACATGGAAGCCCAATGTGCTTCATGGAGATGACAATGGTATAATCTTGAGAATGAAGTAGCTAGCACTATGTCCAAACTATCTGGCTTTTAGGAATTAGAAATTCCAGTGGTCTCAGGCAAAGGGAAACATCCAATGGCTACATCTGGGAAGTAAGCAAGAGGCCTTTATTATTTTTCTTTTTTGTAGAAAGAAAGAGCAAGAGCTGCACAGAATGTGGGAAGGGCAGAAGTAGAGAATCTCAAGCAGGCTCCATGGAACCCTATGTGGTGCTCGATCTCACAACTCTGAGATCGTGACCTGAGCCAAAATCAAGAATGACATGCTTAAACAACTGAGCCAGCTATGTGCCCCAAGACGCCTTCATTCTTCCTTCACAAAGAGAGGGAAAGCTTCTGACATTGAAGGTTTTCCTGCCTTTCCATCAATGCATAGAGACAGCAGTGATTCCGAGGTACCAGGCTGAAACTCCCAACTGATGATCAAATGTTTGGAAAGGCTACTTGGAGCATTTCATTATTCCTTGAAAAAGCTTTTTCTGCACTGAATAGATCCTGGAGCATAGTAGGCCAGGAACAATCCATCTGTTCTTCAGAATGAAAGCATCTCAATCAGCCAGGAGAGTGTGGTAAGCTAGAACCTCATCTCTGTTCTTCCTCAGCTGGCCAAGAACCAAGAGTTCAGGGACAGAAGGGCAAACTCTCCTTTCCAATATTAGACCCTGATTGTTCTAGCTTAGCACAGGTCCAGAGTGAGAACTCTGGGTGCTGTGTGAGTTAAAACACCATGGCTCATGAAGATGACCCAAGACCTTGTTAGAGAAACAATAAGGACACGGGAATAACTGCAAAGAGTGCCAAAGTTCTACACGTCAAGTGGGAATGGGATACATCTTGCAATAAGATATCTAGCTTTTCTTCCACTTGCTCCAAAAATGAGGCCAGCTCCCTCCAAAAACCTCTACCAGAGCCTACAAACATTCTCTGCTGGGCCCTTCAAGTTCCCTAGTCCTTCTGATGTCACTGTACTTCTGAAGGCATGTTACCAGATGCGTTTTGATCTAACCTAACCCATAGCGACAAGCATTCAGCCACACACTTCAGTTGAAAGCCTAAGATACAGTTCTGAGGTCTGCTGGGAGAACCTAGTTTGAAAAAAGAGTAAAGGAATGGAAAGAGATCTACAAAGGGCCATAGTTCTTCAGTTGGGATGAAATGAGATAATGCTGAGCATGAAGTGACTAGCACAATGTACTAACAGGTTGGCAGTTTTGGGAATAAGAATCACTCATGGACTTGGGTTAATGGAAACATCCATTTGCAACCCCAGGAAAATTTTAGTCAGAGCCTTCATTCTGCCTCCATAAAGAGAAAGAATGCTTCCAGTGTTGGCTCTTTTTCCTGCTTTTCCGTCAGTGATTAAAGATAGCAATGATTCAGAGGTAGAATGTTCATTCTCCCACCTGATGACCAAGTATTTGGAGCAGTATTCCTTGGAAAAGTTCTTTCTGCACTGAACAGCTCTAGGAGCATGCTGCCCATGTGGGAATGGTCTTTTCTTCAAAATGAAGGCATCTCCATGAGCCAGAGGTTGGAGGCAAGCTGGTTACACATCATTGCACTTTGTAACCTGGCAAGAACCAAGTGCTCAGGAACAGGAATGCCACACTTCCTTTAGGAAGATCAGATGCTGACTTCTCTTGCTTAGCACAGGACCAGACTTGGAACACACCACCCTTCACAGGGCACTGGCTGTGTGACAACACCATGGCCCCTGATGGTGACCAAGATCTCATTAGAAAAATGCCAAGAAAATGAGAATATCTGGAATGAGATTCAAAGTTCTACATTTCATATGGGAGTGAAATAAATCTGGGAATAAGGGGTCTAACTTTGTGTTTCCTTACCTTACAAATGAAGGCAGTTCCCCACCCCAAAACCTCTGGCTATGCCTACACACAAATATTCACCATTGAGCAACTTCAATTGCCTAATCCTGCCTAATTCGAAATAGTTCAGAAGGCGTGATAAGAGGGCTCCTGTGTCCCAGTCTGCCCACATTCTCAAGGATTTAGCCAGGTTCCCAGTTGAATACAGAGGGTATTGCTCTGAGACATTGGATCTGGATGGCCCCCAGGGAAAACCGAGTTTGAGAAAACATCAAAGAGATGGAAATGAAATACTTGAGAAACCAAAGTCCTTCATTAGGAATGAGAATGAGATAATATTAAAAATGAAGTGACTAGCACAATTTCCTAGCAATCTGACTAAGAAATAGGGATAGGCTTGGGCAAAGAGAAAACTCTATTGACCAAACTTGGGAGCCCTTTTAGAAAATTCTGCATTCTTCTTCTGGAAAGAGAAAAAAGCTTCTGGCCTTTGTGATTCCCCTGCCCTTCCAATCAGGAGATCCAGGCAGCATTTTTTCATTTGTATCAGGTGGCTTCTCAGGCTAAGTCTCAAAGTGTTTGGAATCAGGCCTTGGGGTAGTTTTTTTGTTTTTTGTTTTTTTTGCTGTTTCTGTTTTTAATTATTCGTTAAATATTTTTTTATTATATTATGTTAGTCATCATACAGTACATCCCTGGCTTTTGATGTAAAGTTCAATGATTCATTACTTGAGTATAACACCCAGTGCACCATGCAATACGTGCCCTCCTTACTACCCACAACCAGCCTATCCCATTCCCCCACCCCCTCCCCTCTGAAGCCCTCAGTTTGTTTCTCAGAGTCCATACACTCTCATTCTTCATTCCCCCTTCTAATTACCCCCCTTTCTTTATCCCTTTTTTCTCCTACTGATCTTCCTAGTTCTTATGTTCCATAGATGAGAGAAACCATATGATAATTGTCTTTCTCTGCTTGACTTATTTCACTTAGCATTATCTCCTCCAATGCCATCCATGTTGCAGCAAATGTTGAGAACTCGTTCTTTTTGATAGCTGAGTAATATTCCGTTGTATATATGGACCACAGTTCTTAATCCAGTCATCTGCTGAAGGGCATATCAGTTCCTTCCACGATTTAGCTATTGTGGACAGAGCTGCTATGAATATTGGGGTGCATATGGCCCTTCTCTTCACTATGACTGTATCTTTGGGGTAAATACCCAGTAGTGCAATGGCTGGATCATAGGGTAGCTCTATTTTTAACTTCTTAAGGGACCTCCACACTGTTTTCCAGAGTGGCTGTACCAACTTGCATTCCCACCAACAATGTAGGAGGGATGCCCTTTCTCCACATCCTCCCCAACAATTGTTGTTTCTTGCCTTGTCAATTTTTGCCATTCTAACTGATGTAACGTGGTACCTCCGTGTGGTTTTGATTTGAATTTCCCTGATGGCTAATGATTTTGAACATTTTTTCATGTGTCTGTTAGCCATTTGTATGTCTTCATTGGAAAAGTGTCTGTTCATATCTTCTGCCCATTTTATGATTTGTTTATTTGTTTCTTGTGTGTTGAGTTTGAGAAGTTCTTTGTAGATCTTGGATACCAGTCTTTTATCTGTAGTATCATTTGCAAATATAGTCTCCCATTCCGTGGGCTGCCTCTTAGTTTTTTTGATGGTTTTCTTGGCTGTGCAGAAGCTTTTTATCTTGATGAAGTCCCACACGTTCGTTTTATCTTTTGTTTCTCTTGCCTTTGGAGATGTGTCATGAAAAAGGTTGCTGTGGCCGATGCTGTAGAGGTTGCTGCCTATGCTCTCCTCTAGGATTTTGATGGATTCCTATCTCACATCAAGGTCTTTCATCGATTTAGAGTTTATCTTTGTGTATGGTGTGAGAGAGTGGTCAAGTTTCATCCTTTTGCATGTAGCTGTCCAATTTTCCTACCACCGTTTATTGAAGAAACTGTCTTTTCTCCACTGGATATTTTTTCCTGCTTTGGCAAAGATTAGTTGCCCAAAGAGCCGAGGGTCCATTTCTGGGTTCTCTAATCTGTTTCATTGGTCTATGTATCTGTTTTTGTGCCAGTACCATGCTGTCTTTGTGATCACAGCTTTGTAGTACAGCTCGAAATCCGGCATTGTGATGCCCCCAGCTTTGTTGTTCCTTTTCAACAGTTCCTTGGTGATTTGGGGCCTTTTCTGGTTCCATACAAATTTAAGGACTATTTGTTCCAGTTCTTTGAAAAATGTCATTGGTATTTTGATTGGGATAGCATTGAAAAGTGTAGATTGCTCTGGGTAGCATGGACATTTTAACTATGTTAATTCTTCCGATCCATGAGCATGGAATATTTTTCCATCTTTTGTGTCTTGAATGTCTTTCAAGAGTGATTTATAATTTCTATAATATAGATCCTTTACATCTCTGGTTAAGTTAATTCCGTGATTTTTGGTGCTATTGCAAATGGGATGGATTCCCTAATTTCTCTTTCTTCAGTCTCATTATTCGTGTATAGAAATGCAACTGATTTCTGAGCATTGATTTTGTATCCCGCCACATTACTGAATTGCTCTATAACTTCTAGTAGTTTGGGAGTGGATTCTTTTGGGTTTTCCATATAGAGTATCATGTCTTCTGCGAAGAGAGACAGTTTGACTTCTTCTTTGCTGATTTGGATATCTTTTATCCCTTTTTGTTGTCTGATTGCTGTTGCAAGGACTTCTAGTACTATGTTGAATAATAGTGGCGAGAGTGGGCATCCTTGTCGTGTTCCTGATCTTAAGAGAAAGGCTTCCAGCTTTTCTCCATTGAGAATGATATTTGCTGTAGGCTTTTCATAGACTGATTTTATGACATTGAGGAATGTACCCTCTATCCTTACACTCTGAAGGGTTTTAATCAGGAAAGGATGCTGTATTTTGTCAAATGCTTTTTCTGCATATATTGAGAGAATCATATGATTTTTGAATTTTTCCTTCTGGATAAAATCTATGACACTGATTGATTTGCGAATGTTGAACCACCCTTGCATCCCAGGGATGAATCCCACTAGGTCATGATGGATAATACTTCTCAAACTCAATACACGAGAAACAAATAAACAAATCATAAAATGGGCGGGAAATATGAACAGACACTTTTCCAATGATGACATACAAATGGCTAACAGACACATAAAAAGTGTTCAAAATCATTTGTCATCAGGGAAATTCAAATCAAAACCACACTAATATACCACCTTACACCAGTTAGAATTCATGGGTCACGATGTTAGTTCGTTGATGCCTTCTATCACCACAGACTTGGTTCTCACAACTACTTAGATAGAACCTCTCCTTATGCTTTCACTCACACATCTGCAAGTACTTCCATCTTCATTACAGAAGATGTGAGATGGAAGATCTTTCCAAAGGCTGTTCTTACTTGAGCATACAGCACATTCCTTAGGTTTTCATACACGCTTTTGGAAATTACATCCATTTTCATGAAAGTAGATGTGATTTGGAAGGTTGTCTCTAGATGGTGATCTTTCTTAGTGTTATGCGAATGGAACTTCTCTTAAGGTTCAACACAGATATTTGAAAAAGCTTCTCTCCTCATGCATCAGGGTGTTTGAGGTTGCAGTCTCTAAACAGTGGCTTGGTGCTCAGAGTTGAGTAAACAGCGTTGCTCTCCCACATATTCAGGGGTCACGGTGTTAGTTTGATGTTGCCTTCTATCAACAGAGACTTGGTTCTCACAACTATCCAGTGTGGATAGTTGGATAGTGTGGATAGTTGAACCCTTTCCATACCCTCTTCTTACTGAGAGTTTTGACTATGGCAGTTTCCTTAAGGTTCAACACACGTATTGGGAAACCCTGGTATCTTCACTGATCAATGTTGCCATCTCTCTACACAAACTTGGTTCGCTGAATGGACTGATGGCACTTTCTTTTCATTTTCACACAACCTTTTCGAACGGCTTTCCTCCTCATGACAGATGTGAGTTGAGAGATGCTTTCTGTGTAGTGTTCTTACGTAGTTAAACGAAGGACATTATCTTGATGCTTGCACATGCTGTTTTGGACAATGCTCCCCCTTCATGACACCATATGTGAGGTGCAAGATGCTTTTATATAGAGTGTTCTCTCCTAGAGTAAAGTAGGTGACACTTTCCTTATCCATTCATGGGCACTTTTAATAAACTTGCCATCTTCCTAACAGAAGATGTGACTTGGAAGATTGTGTCTATTCGGTGTTCTGACTGAGATTTGTGTATATTACCCTTTCGTTAAAGTTCAATGCACGTATTGGAAAATGCGTGTATATACATGGGTCACAATATTAGTTCGATGTTGCCTTGTATCAACACAGACTTGGGTCTCACAACTACTTGGATAGAACCTCTCCTTATGCTTTCATTCACATTTCTGCAAGTACTTCCATCTTCATTACAGAAGATGTGAGTTGGAAGATCTTTTCCGAAGGGTGTTCTTACTTGAGCATACAGCACGTTCATTAGGTTTTCATACACACTTTTGGAAAATACATCCATCTTCATGAAGGTAGATGTGATTTGGATGGTTGTCTCTAGATGGTGCTCTTTCTTAGTGTGAAGTGTGTGGCACTTCTCTTATGGTTCAACACAGATATTTGAAAAAGCTTCTCTCTTCATGCATCAGGGTGTTTGAGGTTGCATTCTCTATACAGAGGCTTGGTGCTCAGAGTTGAGTAAATGGCATTTCTTTACACATTCCCTCACCCTTGAGCCAATGCTTCCAGCTTCATGAGAGAAGATGTGAGTTTCAGAGGGTTTTCTATGGAGTTCTTTCGTAAAGTTAAGCGTACAATAATTCCCTTATGCTGAGAAACACCCTTCTGAGAATGCTTCCAACTTCATGAAAGAAGACGTGCCTTGAAGGATGGATTCGGTACAGTCCTTTCTTGAAGCTAAGTCTCTGCCACTTTCCTTTTGCTTTCAACAAAACGTTGCAAATGTTTCCGTCTTCATGACAGAAGTTGTTGGTTGTAAGACGCTATCTACCCCATGCTCTCACCTACTATTAAGTTTATGGCACTTTCCTTAAGGTTCAACACATGGGGAAGAAAACCCTGGTTGATTCATTCGTCAGGAGGTGGGTTCGATGTTGTATTCTATCTCCACATACTTGGTTCTCAGAATTAAGTAGATGGCACTTTCTTTACATGCTTGCACACACTCTTGCCAAGGTTTCCATCTTCATGACAGAAGTTGCGAGTTGAGACATGGTGTCTATAGAGTGTGCTCCATAGAGTGAAGCAACGTGCTTTACGCCTCTGTTTTCATACACATTTTTGCACATGCTACCGTTTTCATGACACCCCACGTCATCGTTGGGCTCCCTGTTCAGTGGGGAGCCTGCTTCTCCCTCTCCTCCCTGCTCATGATCTCTCTCGATATCTGTCAGTCTCTCAAAAATAAATAAATAAATAAATAAATAAATAAATAAATAAATAAAATCTTTAAAAAATACTACAACTTACAGAAATTTGATAAAAATGTTCTTTTATAAACAAATTCAAATACTTATCTTTTCTCCATACCTGTAACCCTCCAGGATTCTTTTAGGGCAATTATAAAATATTTTTATTCCTTTTAGGGCAATTATAAATTATTCACCTAAGTTCAGTGGGTATCTGTGTTCCTCGTAACAAGATACCATTGGAAAGTTTGGTTCTATTACCAAAGCTTTGACTGGAATGGCTTTTTTTTTTCAGATTTCATTTTTTGAGTTATCTCCACATACACCCAATGTGGGGCTCAAACTCATCACCCCGAGATCAAGAGTCATGCTCTCGGGTGCCTAGGTGGCTCAGTTGTTAAGTGTCTGCCTGCAGCTCAGGTCATGATCCCAGGGTCCTGGCATGAAGTCCTGCATCAGGGATCCCCACTCAGTGGTAGCCTGCATCTCCCTCTCCTACTCCCCCTGCTTGTGTTCCCCCTCTCGCTGTCTCTCTCTCTCTCTCTGTCAAATAAATAAAACCTTAAAAAAATGAAGGGTAAAAAAAGAGAGAGATGTGCTCTCTACTGACTGAACCAGCCAGGTGCCCCTGGAAAGTCATCTTTCAGAGACACAAGCATAGACTCAGATATGATGAGACAGCTTTAAGAAAGTCAGATCGACTTTATGGAGCCAATAAAGCCCCTTGGAAATGTTGGCCTGATACCTTACTTACAGTGTTCTCCTCAGTCTTACCAGGTGAGTAAAGAATGCCACCTCCTGACAGATGCAGGAACTTCAGGAAATTTGGAGGACCTCAAGATGAGAGCAATTGACCCCAATTTACAGGTCTTGCAGACAAATCTGATGGGCAATACTTGGCTTGGCTCTTGGCTTTAAAAAGGCAGTTAAAGGTTCAATGTAAAATTCCTTATAAAAAGCTACATCAAAGCAGATTTAAAAGAGGAAAGAAAGAAGAAAGAAAGAAAGAAAGAAAGAAAGAAAGAAAGAAAGAAAGAAAGAAAGAAAGAAAGAAAGAAAGAAAGAAAAAGACCTTATATATGATATGGTCAATTGCTGTGCTTATGTAGATGATTAGGTCATGTTTGTTAAAAACTGGACTTGTTTTATAAACAAATTAATCTTCATTTGGCTATCTTTGACAGGAATGAAGGTGACTTTAGGGAGAAAGATTGTATTTCAATAACACACTTTTGTAGGTGTTAGGTGCTAGTTCTGATTAATTATCTTTGAACAAATCTTGTTTGCCTATAAACCTGAACTGGATCCTGAATCCTTCGGGTTTCCTTGAGTCTCTGACTATGACTCTTCAAACTAAGGTTTCCAACATTCTCCCATTCTCTTACCGTACAATCATTAAGAACTGAAACTGCTCTTTTTCCTGAAGTCTGGCAAATGAAAGCTGGGCAACTTTAAATAAATTTCAGGGAAATGGCAACGATAGCTCTTACATAGACAATCTTTGTGCCTGTTGCTCTATGGGCCACTCAAAATGAGACATTTGAACTACACGCCAGACAAATTCATCAGATTGCCCCTGCCCACCCTCACTCTATCTGAGGATGCTTCAAGCCTGACATCCTAGAGACCTTCTCACCGGCAGTACTCTGGACTTAGACACTGGGTTTATCCCTTGTTCCAACCATTAACCAGTGTTTTCCTTTTGTTTCCATAGAAATGCCTCTTATGAACTACCGGATTGCTTGCTGAATGAGGCTGAGTCTGTGATTCTTAACTCCGCTTGCGGCACCTCTATTAACTCCTGTTTGGAAATTAGAACCCATATAAATAGGAGCATCTGGCTGGCTCAGTCACTAGAACATATGACTCTTGATCTCGGGGTTGTGACTTCTAGCCCCACGTTGGGTGTAGAAATTACTTAATAAAGATATATAAATGGAAAAAAAAAGAACCCATGTAGGTAAAACCAAACACTAAGCTACTTGGCTACAAGAAGCCCTTAACCACCACGACCTTTGCCCCCCCTGCCTTCGCCGCGGGGAGAGGGGCTCAGATTAATTTACTGATTTGTACTCTCTGAGGCCCACCGGATCAGATCACTTTGAGACAGAATGAGACAGTTGGAGTATTCCATAGAGTATACTTGGGGATAAAATCAATGAAGTCATGTAGTACCAAACTATGTAGAAAAATATCCAAGTTCTCAGATAAGGAACTATCTCTGAGACCCCCTCCATTAACACAAGGGACCAAAAGTTGTGAACTGCACTGTATCAGACCCTTCCATTCAAAGCCTCTACTGTACCTTACTTCAGCATGACTGACACCCAGATGAGGTGAACTCTTCAGAGATCCTCTTTCCCCTTCTTCCCCTTCCCCTCCTCCTTCCCTCCCTTTCTTCCCAGAAGTTTGCAAGCTGCAGCCTAAGGGTTAGGGAAGTTGGGGAAAGCCATTCAGTGGATAGAAGCCCCAGGCTCTGACTTTAATCGAAAGCTCACTGTATTTCAATGATACCATTGAATGAGACCAATTAGAATGGATCACCCTCCCTTCAGCCACTCCAGCATCCCCGCCCCCCCAACTGAAGTCGTCCCTTCGAATTGAGAACATGCCACCCAGGAATCAGGGTGGGAGAACCGGCAGGGACCCCCAGCCCCCAGCGACATTTGGCGGCTCCCCACGTCCCAACATTGGGGCCCACGCTCCCCCTCCTCTACACCTCCTGCCTGGGGCTTAACCCTAACCCTAGGTCAGCCGCCAAGGGGCCCCTCCCCAGAGGCCTGGCGCCACAGCCCTGGGGTTGGGGACACCTGAGCCCCAGTGCCCGACTCAGCCTGCCACCGCGCAGCAACCCAGGACCCTTGGGGCGACTGGAGCATTCAGGACATGAAACAGGCACGGCCCCCCCAGCTCGGGGTGACCTTTGAAGGCACCCCGCGCCCCAACCCTGAGGCCCACTCCCCCCCCCCCGCCTCCCCGCCCCCCCCCCCCCCTGCCCTCACCTCCGCCCATGGCCCAGCTGGCCGCACAGCTGGGGGATCGCATCTGCCGGTTTCTGGAGCCTAACCCTAACCATACATCCAACACCAAGGGGCCCCACCCCAGGGCCCTGACGCCACAGCCCCGAGGATTGGGGACACCTGAGCCCCAGCGCGGGACTCAGCCTACCACTGCACAGCACCCTGGGCTCCTTGTGGTGCCGCAGAGCATTCAGGGCTGGAGAACCGGCAGTGCCCCCCCAGCCCGCAGTGAACTTTGGCGGCTCCCGAGCCCTAACACTGGGGCCCAGGTTCCCCCTCCCCCATGCCCTCACCTCGGCCTGCCGCTCCAATTGCTTCACAGCTGGTGGATCGGGCCTGCCGGGCTCCTGGGGCTTAACCCTAACCCTAGGTAGGCCGCTGAGGGGCCCCTCCCAGGGGCCTGGCACCACAACGCCGGGGATTGAGGACCCCCAAGCCCTGGCGCTGGACTCAGCCTGCTGCCACGCCGCCACCTGGGCCCCTCGGGGCGCCACGGAGCATTCAGGGCGGGAGATCTGGCAGGGCCCCCGAGCCACCAGCGACCTTCGAGGCCCACCCCCTGTGCCACAACCCTTGGGCCCATGCTCCCCGTCCCCTGTGCCCTCACCTTGGCCCGCTGCTCCACTTGCGGCACAGCTGGCGGACCGGGCCTGCTGGGCTCCTGGGGCCTAACGCTAACCCTAGGTTGGCCGCCGAGGGGTCCCACCCCAGGGGCCCGGCGCCAGAGCGCCGGGGATTCGGGACCCCAGAGCCCCGGCACTGGACTCAGCCTGCCGCAGCGCCGCAACCCCGGCTCCTCCCAGCGCCACCGAGCAATCAGGGCAAGAGAACAATACAAGTGGTTTATAGAATCACATGGAGGGCTGAAGAAGTGGACTCTGGGGCCACATCATAGAACAGACTCCCTGATGTCCAAAAGTTGTACAGTCAGAAGACCCCTTGTTAAGTTGACAAGCTACAGCTAAAAACCCTGGTTCCAGAACCCTCTCACTTCTGCTGTGATCAGGAAGTTCATGATAGAGCTGCCAACTCAGGACCATGCTACTGCTGCTACTGTTATGATTAATACCATCAGAATAGAAGCCCATATTTCATCCTTATTCCATCTAATTCAGTTATGCTGCTGCTTCTCACCAGCAGAATATAAATTACATGTGAACTTCAGCTGCAAAGGAGTCTAGGATCAGAGGGATTTTTTAAATAAAAATTAACTTTATTTTTTATTATTTATTTTTTAACTGAGATTAATTGACATTAACATTATATTTGTTTCAAGTGTACAACATAATGATTAAATATGTGTGTATATTATAAAATGCTCACCATGATAAGTCTAGTTAATATCCATTACCATACATAGTCACAGACCTTTTTCTTGTAATGAGAACTTTTAAGATCTGCTCTCTTAGCAACTCTCAAACATACAATGCAGTAGCTTCATACTGTACTATCGTATAACTAACTATAGTACAAAAATTAATTGAATATTTTAAAATATATTTAAAGTATTTTAAAGTATTTTTATATCTACATGCACTTGAATTAACTGCTAATTAACATAAGTCAATTGGTAAATCCAAATTATAGGAGACAGATGGTAATTCAAAGATATATAAAGAACTGGATGTTTAAAGGGGCTGTCAAAGAGTATCCTCTTCTTCCAATCCAAGTAGAAAGAGTTCTTCTGAAGAAGCCAATATTATAGAAGCTGTTCCAAAAAGGAAAGTGAAAGTTGGAGAAAATATTTCACTAGTTACAAATTGTAGAGTTCTCCAAGCCTAAGGGAAAGAGACCTAGGAAAAATCACCAAGATTAATATGCTGTCTTTTCATGCTCCTAGACCAAAGGGTTTGAATGGGTTTATATCTTCAGTACTTACCATAATGCTTAGCAGGTTGTATGAGACTGAATGTATATATGATTAAAGGTTGGCTTCAGAACTGACTGAGGGAATAAGAGACACCCGTTCAATCAAATAAGAGAGACACATTCAAGCAAGCCATTACAAGGAGCAAGTCGGTAACCTCAGAATCTGAGTACTGGAGACATCCGCATTTACTTGATTACACCAGCATACAAGAAAAGCTGTTTTAATTGTCCACAATAGCCAAAGCGTGGAAGGAACTGAGATGCCCTTCAACAGATGACTGGATTAAGAAGTTGTGGTCCATATATACAATGGAATATTACTCAGCTATCAGAAAGAACGATTACACAACATTTGCTGCAACATGGATGGCACTGGAGGAGATAATGCTAAGTGAAATTAGTCAAGCAGAGAAAGATAATTATCATATGGTTTCTCTCATCTATGGAACATAAGAACTAGGATGATCGGTAGGGGAAGAAAGGGATAAAGAAAGGGGGGGGTAATCAGAAGGGGGAATGAAGCATGACAGACTATGGACTCTGAGAAACAAACTGAGGGCTTCAGAGGGGAGGGGGTGGGGGAATGGGATAGGCTGGTGATGGGTAGTAAGGAGGGCACGTATAGCATGGTGCACTGGGTGTTATACGCAACTAATGAATCATCGAACTTTACATCGGAAACCGGGGATGTACTGTATGGTGACTAACATAATATAATAAAAAAACATTAAAATAAAAAAAAGAAAAGCTGCTTTACAAATACAGATAAAGGAAGCAAAGATTTATTGCTCAGGAAAATGCAGGAGTGAATAGATCTAAGACCAGGCGCTTGGTAGAAGAGGATGAGAAGAGCAATCATTGCTGGAAGGCTAAGGATTTTTGAAGGAAAGGAATGCAATGAATTCTAAACCCATCAGAACAGTAGTTAAGCCTTATTTAATATCTATTATACTTCCACATTATTTATATTGCTGGAGTTATTCTTAATGGAATCTAGGAGACTGATTAAAAGTAAGGTATAGAACCAATACCCTAAAGATGAAAACAAAGTCCCCAGACCATACCATGAGAACACAGGCCCAGCACATACACAAAAATCTGGAAGGCGATTTAAAGAATCACAGGGCATAGAGTGGATGTTCAAGTCAATCTACTTAAAATCTCAAATGGCCAGGAGACACAAATTCATATGCATGTGCATGGGTTTGCTTCATATTTTATTTATTGGAAAAGTTTCTTTTTCATACCATTATATTGAGGTGTAGACATTCTGTTCTTCCTGACTTTCTTTGACTTCCTGCTCTTGAGATATTGTCTTATGTCCATTCAGCACCCAACTTCCTGTTGGCTTTTGTTTCATATAGTGTTAGACACATACCCTTCTTCAGATCACTTCTGGTACTTCTGACTTCTTGCAGGTTCTTTGCTAAGCCATGTCCTCAACTGGATTTATATCAGAGCTTAACAAACAGCAAGTAAACGCAGAAACCTAAATCATCCCCCGCAAATGTGATAAGATGTTATGCACAAAGGCCAAAGATAAAATTCTAGAAGAAGCAAGGAATGTAATATGAATAATCATATTACAGTATTGGAAATGTGGCATCCGATCAAACAATACATCTTGGAATCTCTTAAAAAAACATTGAATCATAGGTCAAATATTCACCCTCATTCTTAAGAGTTTATACATATGCTTCAGCAAATATTTTATTGCACATTAGATGGGAAATGCCAAATTAGAGATTGAAAAAGGTGAAAGTTGAAATAAAAGGCATTTACTTGTACTATGGGTCAAATTCAGGGATACATATACTAAATTTTGGTCCATATAATGGCTATGCATGCAAAACCTAGCCATTGGATTTTATTATAAAAATCCCTCAAGCATTTAGGGGTGCCTGGGTGGCTCAGTCATTAAGCGTCTGCCTTCGGCTCAGGGCGTGGTCCCAGGGTCCTGGGATTGAGCCCCGCATCGGGCTCCCTGCTCTGCTGGGAGCCTGCTTCTTCCTCTCCCACTCCCCCTGCTTGTGTTCCCTCTCTTGCTGGCTGTCTCTCTCTCTCTGTCAAATGAATAAATAAAATCTTTAAGAAAAAAATCCCTCAAGCATTTAAAATATTTACTAGGAAATCCAATTTTCTAAGTCAAGAGAGCTAGCAAACCATAGAAAACTGTCTTTAAACACAACCACAAAAAATATAAATAAATAAACAATAATAAATAAATACAACCACAAACTTGTAAATGATTGACAGAAATTGCTGCAGACAACTGGAGTGTTATAAGAATAAAGATGTAGTTCTCACTTGGGGCTGAATCGATTACTTCTAGAATAGATGTGGAAGTCTGGAGAGTCTTAGGATTAGTTGGAAGGTTTTTGAAGGGATATATGTTCTCAACAACGACTTCATGACAGAAAACAGTAGGAGGGAAGAAAGAAACAAAACAAAAGAAAGACTTATTACAGAATTTTACATGAAGAAAAAAAACCAGGTAGGGTTTCTTTCATAACTTCATGATCTAAACTACATTGTGTGTTCTTTTCCTCAACTCCTTTAGCAAATAGCTGTTCATTTTCTTTATTCTTTCTCTTTTTACCACTCCCTGGCCCATAATGAACCTGGTCACCCCATGTGCTATGATGGCATAGCCATAAAGATGGAAGTGTTTCATAACACTCTTTGATGATAATAAAATAACAAGCATATAGTTCCTATCATTTCATTTGTATGACAAAGACTGACTAGAAGTTCTTCTGCCCAATTTTCATTCTTCCCATCCCAGATAGATGACATTTCTCAACCTTGGTGTCAACATGTGATGTTAGTGTCCAATGGAATGTGAAACAGAAATTATATTCTCCCCTTCCCATCCTGTCCAATTAGATTCCCTGAGCATTATTCACTCTACTTCCCCCCCTGACTAAAGGCTTGAGGCATAGAATCTAACAGAGATTCTGAGGCTTAGGAATTAGCCAAGCCACAGGGAGAAGGAGGTGGGGCCCTGCACTGCAATGTGTACAGTCTCCTATTGAATACTGGCATCAGACACTTATAAGGCCAGAAAATAGATTTCTATAGTGCTATGCCACAGTGCATGTGGGGGCTTGTTACTAAGGCATTTGTCAATACTGAATAATAACGGTTTGCTACTCCAAAAAATGTTATCAGTTTTATAACGCAGTGCTCTTCAAACTAACTGTGGTGAAGGACTAGGGGTCTTTTCGTTTTTGATTATTTTGTATTTTAAATTTCTAATCTAGTGTGGGTTGACAACTTTGTAAAATACAATAAAAATAAGTGACTAGAAAATAAAATTTAAAAATAATGAGGATATCCAAAATATAAACAGAAATTTGTTATTATTAGAGTCAATGGACATTATCAATTGCTATAAAATTCCTAAACTTTCCTTGCTCTAATGTATTCTTTCATAATCTCTTTTTAAAATCACAGTTTTTAGAGGCACCTGGGTGGCTCAGTTGGTTAAGTGTCTGACTCTTGGTTTCAGCTCAGGTCATGTTCTCATGGGTCCTGAGATCAAGCCCCTCAGTGGGCTCCACATTCAGCAGGGAGTCTGCTTGAGATTCACTCCTACTGCCCCTCCACCCCCCACGTGCATGTATGCTTTCTCGCTCTGTCTAAAAATAAATAAATCTTTTAAAAAATAAATGAATAAAATCACAGTTTTTAAAACCTAACAATAGGAAAACAAGTAATTCAATTAAGAAATGGGCAAAAATCTGGACACCTCACCAAAGCAGATATAGAGGTGGCAAATGAGTAGAGGAAAAGATGTTCAGTATCGTTTGCAATTAGGGAAATGCAAATTAAACAACAATGAGATATTTTACACACCTACTAGAATGGCCAAAATCCAAAACAGTGACAATACTAAGTGCTGGGAGGAGAGATAAAGCCATGGAAATTCTCTTCCATTGCTGGTGGGGATGCAAAATAGTATAGCCACTCTGGAAGACAGTTTGACAATTTCCAACAAAACTAAATATTGCTTTATCTAGCAATCTTGTCTACACAAAAGCAGGCACATGAATGTTAATACTTTTATTTATCATCACCAAAAAGTGAATGCAATCAAGACATTTTTCAATTAGGTGAACTGGTGTATCTTAAGATAAAATGCTATTTGGCAATTTTAATAAATAAACTATTAAGCCATGTGAAGATATGGTTTAATCTTAAATGCATATTGCAAAGCAAAAGAAGCCAGTCTGATAAGGCTACATCCTGTTGGTTCCATTTATATGACACTTTGTAAAAGGAAAATCTATAGAGATGGTAAACAGATGAGTGGTTGTGGGTGTTTTGGGGAGGGGAGTGAGAGAGGCTAGAACAAATGAAACACAGGGGATATTTTAGGGTGATGAAACTGTAGTGATGGATACCTGGCACTGTGCATTTGTCAAAACCCATAAAACTTCACAGCAGAAAGAATGAACTCCAATGTACACGACTGCTTCAACAGATCAGTTAGCAGAGGAATCCCAAGGTGGAATACAGACTGTGACAAGAGTATCTGACTGTACTACAAACAGATGAAACTAACTGAAGGGGGTAGGGACAAATGTACTGACCGAACTTTGGAAATTAGTGAAGTCTGTAAGAAGGAAGACAAAATAAACTGTGTGTAAGCACCATACTCTAGTTGATAAAATCATTTTCCACAGAAGTGTAAGTTAAAAATTCAGAAATCACTAAGGTAATACACTAGAATTGAACAAGTAAGTAAATGTATGGCGGAGCATGGGAGCCATATTTCTCAGTGTTGGAGTGGAAGGTTACAAGCAAGAAAGGGAGGAGGCTATAACGGTCCAGATGGCAATGGATATAGTTGGAGACATCAGTATGAGCTCATGCTGATTCAACATGGATACAGATGGCTACATGTAGAAATACTTGTAGATATGTAAATGTGATGAGTTAGCACCACACATATATGCCTCGCTGCCAGCTGAGAGGCCTAGAAGCACTGAAACTCCAGTGGCAATGAGCACACCTAGTAACCAATCATGGTTTCCAATACCAACCTCCAATAAGAGAAACCAAGTCTTCTTGGACAAAGAGCTGAATCCAGGACAGAAGCAGGAAATATGCAAGGTGACCCTGGAATGTCTTGTAGTCAGAAAGTAAAGAACTATTCCAAAAAATGCCTACTCTGCTATAGCTATGTCAGAGGAGCACACTGGAACCAACTGAAAGAGCTTCCACTGTCCAAAGCTGGAACAATCTGAGCAGAAAAATAAAGTAGCTGTGGTTTATACCCCAAGTATAAAGTAAATATCCAGGAGTCAATGCTGATATAAATAAATGACTCAATAAATAAATAAGAGGGAACAGATAAATCTCTCATGCAGTAGAATTCCAAATAACTTATGTAAACACTTTGCCCTCAAGGACCATAACTCAAAATGTGGGCTTCCTTCCAAGACACACATAGTGACTTCCTTCCAAAAGTACAATACGGACCTTTATGTCACAAAACAACAGGCCAACCCATAATTGCTTATGATGTGGTATTTAAATAAATACACTTTCTTAAGAAAATCTCCATGGAAACTTAGTGATAAAAGAAATAAAATAGCTTTCACATTAAAAATAAATTTTTTTATTGAATATACTTAATATTGCGTGAATTTAAGTTGTACATGTTACTTTGAAACATTCATATGGTGTAATATGATTGTGATTGTAGTGATATTTATCACATTATGTAATTATAGTACAATATTGTACTATTACATGACTTATTCATTACACCTCTTTAGTGTATATGTAATAACTCAGTGATTCAAGATTGTAAAGAAGAAATTATAGGGATTATACTAGGCCAGCCTCAAAAAAGTTAAAACTGAGGACATCATCAATGTTTTTGCCAATCAAAAAGCACTTTTACTATCATAACATGTAAGCTTTTCTGTTACCTTTTGCATATCAAAGAAAAGGGAACTCTGGAATTAAGCCAGAAGTCTACATTTCTGTGTGAAGCTTAAATAGAAATTTATCTTGGTATCCCTATGAACTTTGGGGAAAAGCTATATTTAGGAACAATTTAGATGGTATATTAGTCAGCTAGGGCTACCATCACAAAATATCACAGACTGGGTGGCTTAAACAACATAAATTTAATTTATTTGTTTTCTCACAGTTTTGACAGCCAGAAACCCAAGCCTGATAGGTTTTTGGTGAAGTCTCTCTTCCTGGCTTACAGATACCACTCGCTGTGTCCCCACATGGCCTTTCCTTGCTGTGAACACAGAAGAAGAGAGCTCTCTGGTGTCTCTTCCTCTTCTGCCAAGGACATCCTATAAGATTAAAGTCCCACCCTTATGACCTCATTTAATCTTAATTAACTCTATTTAAAGTCTTCATTTCTAAATACAGTCACATTGGGGCTAGGGTTTCAACATATGAATTTCAGCATGACACAATTCAGTCCATAACAGATGGATGATCAAATTTCACTTTTTGGGTGACCTTTTGCTTTCCACATGCCCATTATGTTTTCAGTGTATTAAAACTGTCTAGTAAAATTAAATATAAGGCCTGGAGTTCGCCAGTACTGCATCCTGTTATTTCTTTTAGATGTTTATAGACTTCATACTTTCACCTTTCTTGACAGTCATAAATAATGTTATTTATGCTCATATTGGGAAAAAAATAGAGCATTACTACTTCCTTTTTTATTTTACCAGAGGAATCTGAAAAAGAAAATATATTACATAACTTATTCAATATGACCACAGAAAAATTGCACAGTAAGATTAAGACTCAGTACGCCAGGCCTTCCTATCCACATAATGCTGGTTTTCTAGTTGCTTCTCATGATACTCAGCAGTTAGACATAACACAGAGACTTTTATTTCTGAATTCTAGAGTTATTTAAAGATCACAAAAGCTTCTTCAAGTTTCACCTATTACTTAGATAGAGTCATTGGGGAGTTTTCATCTCTACCTCTTTTTTTATTAATTTAACAAAGGAGTCCTGGGGGCTCAAAAGACAAACTGGACTTGCCTGGTGAGTGGGGCCACAGAAGAAGAAAGGTCAGAAGTCTTCAGCTTCACAACACTCACATCAAGGAAATTATGAAGACCACAAAAATGTAGGTGTTTGTAAAACACATAGGTTCGTAGACTCTTTCAGACTGTTGAGATTACATATTATCTTCGAGCCAACATAATCACTACACACGTCTACAATCATCATTTGATCCTAGAAAAATTATGATTATTATGTCATCAATTGATAGGAAAATGGGGTAGCCCCTCTGGAAAATTATTGATCGAAACATGTTAAGAGAAATGAGGCAATGTGGAGAAGGGTGAGCTACCCTAGAAAAAAAAGAAAATTTAAATCTCTCATCAATTTCCACTGGGTATTTTGCTGAAAGTGGTTGTAAGTTTATGACATGTACAAACCAGCAGCCTGCCCAGTAGGTGTGGACTGAACCCATCAATCAGCGGGCTAAGAGCTGAGTATAACAATGTAGCTTTTTTCTTATATCGAACATTTGTTATTGAGTATATTTAATGTTGTGTAAATTTAAGGTGTACATGTTACTTTGAAACATTTATATGTTGTAATATGATTGCAGTTATAGTGATATTTATCACATTACATAATTATAGTACAATATTGTTCACATCCATTATACTGTGTGTTAGAGCTCCAGTTTATTTGCTGCTTATTACAAGTTTGTACCTTTAAACACCATCAATCTTATTCTCCCATGCCCATCCCCTGGGAACCACCTTTTTACTCTGTTTTTCATGAGTTTGATATTTTTAGATTACACATGTAAGTAATATCACACATGTACAATGGAATATTATCCAGCCATGAATGTAGCTTTATTTTATATTCAAAATCGAGCTTCCCAAAGGGCAGCAGGTATGGGGGCCCAAGAATCCTCTAGGCTTGCTGTGCTCAGTAGTCCTCCTTTATCCACAGTTTTGCTTTCTGTGGTTTCAGTTACCCACAGTCAACTGCCATCTGGAAGCACATGGTCCTCTTTCTGATGTATAGTCAGAAGGCCAATAACAGCCTGATGCTGCAACACATGCCCACGTCATTGCCCTCACTTCATCCCATCACATAGGCATTTTCTCATCTCACAGCATCACAAGAAGAAGAGTGAGGACAACACAATATTAGAGACCACATTCACATAACTTTTATTACAATATATTATTATAAATTGTTCTGTTATTTTCAGTTATTGCTATTAATCTCTTACTGTGCCTAATTTATAAATTTAACTTTATCATAGATATGTATGTATAGGAAACAACAGCATACATTGTGTTTGGTACTACCCATGGTTTCAGGCATCCACTGGGGGTCTTGAACATATTCCCCATGTAAGGGAGGACTACTGCATCAGCTTCACCCCTGACTCACCACCCAGGTTCATTTGGCATCTGCTGGGCTGGCTGGCAGGGCCACAGGATGTCTGCTCCCACTCCAGCCCCTCAGCGTTTGCTCACGCCTGCACCCCTGCTTCTTCGACAACCCATGTGGCTTTCTGTGACAACAGAGTATTTCAGGCACTGCATTTAATTAACTGACCAGTTTGTTTCATTTTTCTATGCCACTCTCTTGAGACAAACCACGTTGGTAGAAGTGGTATTTGTTCTCTGAGGTGTTTGTGTGTGCGCGTGCATGCTGGTGTATTTCCTATAAAGCTACCACCATGGGAGTGTAAGCTACTTCTTTGCTAATAGAGAATAAGAGTAGAAGGAATCTAAGAGATGACCTAACCCAAAACCATCATAATGAGAAAACTGAGGTCCAGAGAAATGAAGCTATTATCCCAAGTCGATGAAAGCTACTCAGGGGGCCCGAGCTCCACACCATTCCTTTGGCGGACCACAGTTACTACCTCCCAGCTTTCTTCCAAATTCCCTCCTGCCTTCTCCTTCTCTTTCTCTGTTGTGGCTTCCACAGCAGCCCTGCCTCATTAACATCCATGCTTCCACACAGTTCCACCCTCCCACCTCCTCTTGTGCTGACACTCTCCTCCAAAGATCTTCTTCATATGAATCACTATAATGACCTTATTTGGGTGAAATGAATCTCAGGTATTCTCAATGAGGCTCTTCTCCCCTTACCCAGACCTCCACTGCCATTACCACATGGAGGACCAGTCAGTGGACCACAGGGACCTATGGCTGGACCACCTCATTCCTCAATATGCCCAAAGTGCCCCCAAATGGATTCCTCCTCCCATGTGTCCTCCCTCAGCAAATCACTCCACTATTCCAGCTATCCTCCTAAAGCAAAAACCTGGAATTAATTCTTGAATCCTCTTCTATACACACGCACACACCATTTATCTGGTGACTGGTTCTCACCCTAAGTCCTTAGGAATCCACCTTCTCATCTTCATTTCCACCATCACTTCCTCCATGCAGGCTTTTCTCTCTAACACATCTTGAGGAGAGAATATTTCTGTTTCCAGGGGCTCCAGTGGTTCTCTCCCTCCCCACTTCCGGTAACCAGAACAATAAACCAGTTCAAGAGACTGAGTTAGTTCCTCAGAAGAATTCACCAAAAGAAGTACAGCAGCATAAGAATGCTCCTTATTTAAGCACCTCCAGAGACTACAGGCTTCAGGAGGAGAAATGCCCCCAAGGCCACCATGCCACCACACTAAATATTCAGAGCTACAGCAAGAGCTGATTACCACTTTTTCTGTGATGATTTAGTCCATCATTTTACATTGTGTGATTGTAAATCACAATAATGAGTACATAATTTGCAATCATTCTTTTTTCTACAGTGTAACATTTTAAATCTATACAAAATTCTGGAAATGTCACAAGTTGAAAACGTTTTTTAATAATATTCAGTATTTTCATCATTATAGGCTTTCCTAGCTTCTCTTATTTAAACAGCTTTATTGAAGCTTAATAATTTAAGTGCATAGCTTGATGAGTTTTGGCAAATGAATTTGGTCATGTAAGCACAACCACATTCAAGATACAGATCATTTCCAGCACTTCCTCATTGCCTTTTGCTCTTGTCCCTCGTTGCCTGTCTCCCCATCCCCACCGCCACCTCAGCCTTAGGTGAACACCAATCTACTTTTGTTCACTATCATTTTCTTATAAACTTATTTTTTTAAGATTTTTTTTTTGTTTATTTGAGAGAGAGCTAAAGCAAAAGAGATCACAGAGGAAGAGGGAAAAACAGGCTCACAGCCGATCAGAGAACTCGATGTGGAACTCAATCCCAGGACCATGAGATCAGGACCTGAGCCAAAGGCAGATGCTCAACCAAGCCACCCAGGCACCCCATTGTTCACTATGATTTCACCTTTTTTAGAATTTCATACAGTTTTTATATAGAATTTCATTAGTTTTTACTGCTGAGTATTATTCCAGTTTATGAATATGTCACATTTTTTTCTTCATTCACCAGTTGATAGACATTTGGATTGTTTCCAGTTCAAATCTAAGAAATAATGCTGGGGTGGATATTCACATGCAAGTCTTAGTGTAGACGTGGGTGAAAACCTAGAACCATAACTGCCAAATCACATGATAAGTATATGTTTAACTTTATTTGGGTCTTTTTGTTTGTTTTTTTAAATTTTTTATTATCTTATGTTAGTCACCATACAGTATATCCTTAGTTTTTGATGTAGTGTTCCATGATTCATTGCTTGCATATAACACCCAGTGCTCCATGCAATAACTGCCCTCCTTAATACCCATCACCGGCCTATCCCATTCCCCCACCTCCCCTCTGAAGCCCTTAGTTTGTTCCCCAGAGTCCATAGTCTCTCATGGTTCATTCCCCCTTCAGTTTACCCCCCCTTCATTCTTCCCTTCCTTCTCCTACCAATCTCCCTGCTATTTCTTATGTTCCACAAATGAGTGAAACCATATGATAATTGTCTTTCTCTGCTTGACTTATTTCACTTAGCATTATCTCCTCCAGTCCCATCCATGTTGCTGCAAATGTTGTGTAATCGTTCTTTCTGATGGCTGAGTAATATTCCGTTGTATATATGGACCACAACTTCTTAATCCAGTCATCTGTTGAAGGGCATCTCGTCTCCTTCCACGATTTAGCTATTGTGGACAATGCTGCTTTGAACATTGGGTTGCATATGGCCCTTCTCTTCACTCCGTCTGTATCTTTGGGGTAAATACCCAGTAGTGCAATGGCTGGGTCATAGGGTAGCTCTATTTTTAACTTTTTGAGGGACCTCCACACTGTTTTCCAAAGTGGCTGTACCAACTTGCATTCCCACCAACAGTGTAAGAAGGATCCCCTTTCTCCACATCCTCTCCAACATTTGTTGTTTCTTGCCTTATCAATTTTTGCTATTCTAACTGGCGTAAGGTGATATCTCAATGTGGTTTATGTTTAACTTTAAAACAAACTGCAAAACTGCTTTCCGAAGTGACTGTACCATTTTCCCACAAGCATTGTATGAGACTGACAGCTGTTTCACATCCTTGCCAGCACTTGGTACTATAAAGTGGTGCTTTTTTTAATTTTAGCTATTCTGGAGAGTGTCTAGGGTTTTAATATTCATTTTATTTTTTTTAAGATTTTATTTATTTATTTGACAGAGAGAGAGACAGCCAGTGAGAGAGGGAACACAAGCAGGGGGAGTGGGAGAGGAAGAAGCAGGCTCCCAGTGGAGGAGCTTGATGTGGGGCTCAATCCCATAACGCCAGGATCACGCCCTGAGCTGAAGGCAGACACTCAACAACTGAGCCACCCAGGCGCCCCTTAATATTCATTTTCTTGACAACTAGTAATGTTGACCAACTCTTCATGTGTTATTGGCCCTTTGTAAAAATCTTGGGAAATACTTGTTTAAATCCTTTAACTTTTTGAAAAGCTTGTGGCTTCTTATTTTTGAGTTGAAAGTTTTTTTTTTTTAAGATTTTATTTATTTATTTGACAGAGACAGCCAGCGAGAGAGGGAACACAAGCAGGGGGAGTGGGAGAGGAAGAAGCAGGCTCATAGCAGAGGAGCCTGATGTGGGGCTCGATCCCAGAACTCCGGGATCACGCCCTGAGCCAAAGGCAGACGCTTAATGACTGAGCCACCCAGGTGCCCCTGAGTTGAAAGTTTTTAAGCACATATATTCTGGACAAAACTCCTTCTTCCGATGTATGTTGGGTAAGTATTTATTCTAGCCTGAGAAGTGCATTTTCTTATCTTAAAGAAAAAAGTTTTAAATTTCTATAAAGTCCAAAAGATCTTATGTCTTTCATGGTTCATTTTTTAGGACTGTACTTAAATTATTCTCCTACCCCAAGGTCATAAAGGTTTTCTTCTGAAAGTTTTACAGCTCTATAACTAAGTCAATGGGCCATTCAAGTTGTGAGACAGTCTAGTTATGCTGTTGCCTTTTGGTTTTGTTTTTCTTTTCTTTTCTTTGTCATAGATATATTCAATGGCTGTAGGAAAGGACTCCGTCTTCACATGACTTTGAGTTGCCTTGGAACCTTTGCCAAACATCAGTTCACATGTATATGTGGGCCTATTTCTAAATTCTATTCTGTTACATTGATCTTTGTGTTTATTCTTTACCAACACCACACTGTCTTGGCTCCTGTAGCTTTACAAGAAGTCTAGAAATCAGGTAATATAAATTCTCCAACGTTGTTCTTCTTTTTAAAATACTTTTGGCTATCCCAGGTCTTCTGCTTCCATATAAAATTTAATATCGCTCCTTGGCACTTTCTACAAAAGCTTTCTGTGGCTTTGACTGAGATTGCATTGAATCTACAAATCAACTTGGGAAAAACTTCCGTCCTAACTGTCATGTCCTCCAGCATATAAGCTGGTATCCTCCTCCATTTATTTAGGTCTTTAATTTCTCTCAGTTTTCACTTAGCAAGATGTATGGTTTTCACACATCATTTGTTAAATTTGGTCAAAGAAATTTTATGTTGTTTTTGTAATAAAGTTGTTTGGTAAACAGTTTTTTTTTTCTGATATATGTGATTGAATTTTTAACCTCAACCTTGTACTTTGTGACTTGCCCCAAAATTACTTTTCTTTTTTTACTTTTCTTTGATTTGCTACCCACACAATCATGTTGCAAAGTTAGTTTTATTCATCCCCAATCTACATTCCTTTTACTTTTTTTCCTTTCTTTATAGGACTTCCAGTGCAATGTTGAACACAGTATCTTGTTCCTGATCTTATGTGAAAGTATGCAGTCTTTCACCATTAAGTATGATGTTACTTATAAATTTATCATACCTGTGTTTCATCCAGTTGAGGAAGTTGCTTTTTATTACTAGTTTGCTGACAGCTTTTATTCTTTGTGTTGAATTCTACCACATGCTTTTTTGATGCCTCTTGAGAAAAATCATATTTTTTCTCTTTTATTCTAATGTAAAAGAGAATATAATATAAAAGAGAATATAGCAAAATATATTAGTTGATTTTCAGAATTAAAAGACTTTGCATTACTGAGATAAAACATTTTTCATATTTTATATGAAAATTTATTATTTTTATATGTTTACAATTTGATTTGAACATGATTTGTTAAGGATTTTTACATAAATGCTCATGAGAGATATTTTTCTCTATCTTCTAGTCTTGCAATTTTTTTGTCTGGTATGAGGGTACACTCACCTTATAAAATAGGCTGAGAAAGTTTAAATTGCCTCAATGATATGCAAGAATGTTTGTAGCCTTAATATTCCTTCTTTCTAAAATGTGTGACAGAATTCACCAGTGAAACCATATGAGTCTGGAGATTTCAATTTGGGAAAATTTTTAATTATGAATTCAATTTCTTTCACTTATGGAGGGTAATTCAGGTATCCATTTCTACTTTGGTAAGTACTGGCATGATTTTTTGAAAATATGATAATTTCATTGAGGTTGTTATAAGATTCCCCTATTTTCTTTTTCATGTCTTAGAAACTGAATTGAGGTCCCTCTCCTCTTTTGATATTAGAAAGTTCTTGTAGTTTAATACACTCTCCTTTTCTACCTTCTTCAGATGAAAGCTTAGATAACTACTTTTAAGTCCTACTTTCTTATTTAATGTAAACGCAAAGGGAATAAATGAGCTCTCTAAATGATGTTTTAGCTATATCTCACAATGTTTGATATGTTTACTTTCATTACTATTGAATTTAAAATATTCTCTAGTTTTCCCTGTTATTTCTTGGGCCAGTGAATTATTTACCAATGTGTTGCTTAATTTTCAAATGTTAGGATTTTCCCAATAACTTTCTGTTACTGATTTGTAATTTAATTCCTTGGTGACTATAGAACATATGCTATGATTTCAATCCTTTTACATTACTTGAGATTGGTTTTATGTCTCAGCATATGATTTATCTTGGTAAGTAGTCATGGCACTTAAAAAGAACATGTATTTGTCCGTTGCTGGGTAAGGTGTTCTAAAAATGTCATTTAGGGGTGTCTGGGTGGCTCAGTAGGTTAATCCAACTCTTGATTTCAGCTCATGTCATGATCTCAGGGTCCTGGGACACACAGAGGGACTGTCGATGCTACTCTGTGAACTTGGGCCATTTCAAAGCAGAGCAGAAAACCCTTAGAAGGAAAGGGGGTTATGGATGTGGCTATATTATGGGCGCCTTGGTGGCTCAGTTGGTAAAGAGTCTGCCTTCAGCTCAGGTCCTGGGACTGAGCCCTGCATCTGGCTCCCTGCTCAGCGGAGAGTCTGCTTCTCCCTCTCCCTCTGTCCCTCCCCCACTCATGCGCGTGTGCACGCGCGTGCTCTCTCTCTCTCTCTCTCAAATAAATAAATAAAATCTTAAAACAAAAACAACTAAGAAACAATACTATTTTCTTGTCCTGAACTCTCATAAATACTAAAGCAATGTTGTCTTTTACACTTACGAATTCTCTTTCCCTCAGTAACCATTTCCTCTTCTTCCCATTTAGTATTATTTTTCACCTATACCTTCTTCAATATAGTAGAACTATTGAGTTTAGCAAAAGGGTTGACCCTTAAAGATGGTGGTGATAAGAGTCAAAACTCTGCTTCTTTTTTCACCTGCTCCCAATTGTTGCAGGTAGAATTGGATAAATATGAGGATATAGAATTTCCTCATCTGCTAGGTAGGACGGAGGCTGAAGATGTTAATCCTAACTTAGATGAGTAAGGAAAGTTGGCAATGCTCGTGTCCTTAAAAATTTAGGTAATTATACTCAAAAGCATTGCCATTTTGCTGTGTTTTAGAGTAGAAATTGTAAGTGCAATCTGGGTCCTAATTTATAATATTGAGCCAAAATTTTTTTTGAGAAGTAAAGAAGATATTTCTGTAAATTACAATATCCTTTCCTATTTTCTCCCTATTTCCCAATGTATCTTACAGTTGATCTGATTGATGGTGATCCACCTTGATGTTACACATTCATGTAGAAATGCAAGCCTTCCCTTTAATCTTGTATTTCACCACCACCACCACCAACTTAGTAAGGTGTGTTAACTGTCCATTCCAGTTTTCTAATAATCCAGTGCTCTATGAATGGTATTGTCTGTGATAACGCTATTGTAAATGGTATTTTTCACCCATTGTTGCCCTGCATCCTCAGTAAAATGTGCCCCTTGATATGAAGATATATAAACAGAAGATCAAAATTGAAATGACATTTTCTGTTCTGATCATCTGTTAATATTAGAAGCAATTGCTTCCATAACCAAACCCAAATCCAAAATAAATGTCTGTCACATTCAAAACCATTTGTATCCTACTTGGGCCATGACCAATGCATATGAAGTAAGTTTTGGTTGAAAACTCAACACTATAGATAATACATTATACATTGTACAAACTCTGGAATCTGTCCTATTTCTCTGAGGCTTATTTTGCTTTTGTTGATGTTGTTCTAATAGGCAGTTAATTTGCCTGGAACCAAACTGTGAAATCTCTCATGTGTATGATGGACAGCAGCTGCTGTCTTGCATCCACTAGATTTGGGTATCCAGCTGCTGCTAAAAAAGCTTGGCCCCTGGAGGGATCTCCCCTACACCTGTGTAGATTAGTAATCAGCCAAAGATTTATGCAGAGCTTATAGTCACATTTGGAGGCTTATCTTCTCAGTACTTCCCTTGATTCCAGGTCTTCTTTCCTAAATTTCCAGTTACTTTGCCAGCCCTAAGTTCTGTGCTATGACATTTGAAGCCAGTAAGATTGTCAGTATCTGAGGCAAGAACTATATATGTTGGGAAATGCACTCAGTCAAAGGTATGAAAACTCAAATAATCATCTCCTATGCTATCTCCAGATAGTACCACCTCCTATCTTACCAGGAGCAGTTCTGACTTGCCAATGTGGACCCTTCTTGTGAATGCTGTCTGCTTTTTCTTGGAGCTGTCTGGAATCTGTGCTGTGCACATATAGTTCCATGTTTATCCAGGGGTTTGAAGAGAGGTTTGTGCTCAGATTTTATTTTATTCAGATTTTATTTTAGCCTTTCTGTCATTCTCTTGCTTTCACATTTTCCCTTAAAATTTCCAGCTGCTCTGTTAAACTATCATTTGCCCCTTCAAGTCGCTGATGTCAATGTGTGATTAGGGAAGGGAATTGTGGAGTGGCTCCAAGGCAGGAAAGCCATTAGCTCATAGTTTTGATCCCATGCTATAATAGTCATTCATGAATAAACTTGTCTCAAGTTTCTACCTGCTTTTGGTCATTTTCCATTTATTGCCCAGGTTTTGTAATTGTTGTCCACAGGAGGAATTATTTAGCCTCTTTACTTAACCATTTAGTTTGCACTTTTCATTTTAAATATTTCTTAAATTTCACTCTGATTGCTTTGATTCATGAGTTAAAGTGTTTTCTAAATTTTCAAGAGTATAGGGGAATTAATTATATTTTGTTATCGATTTCTATCTTAAGGGCACTGTGGTCAGATAAAATGATACTAAATTTGTGGTCTCTTTTCATATTTGCTTTGTGCTCTCCTACATGGTCTATTTTTATAAATATTCCTTGAGTACTACAAAAGAGTGTTGCTTAAATCTTAAGTGCATGCCTGTATTCAATCACGCTGGTTTTTCAAGTGGCTTCCATTCTTATTCATTTATTCGTGCTTAAACTATTTCTGAGAGAATTGTGTGAGAAAGTGAAAAACACTAAAATCTCACTTAGTATCTACCCTTAAATTTTAATATACATATATTTGATTAACATTCTGTAAAGTTATTACATATCTTTACCTTCCTCCCAAATAGTACAAGATTTTCATTTGATTTATATCTAATGACCTCCTTCCTCTCTAGTTTTTATTCCCACGTATATTGTCATTTTTATGCTTGTTTTTGTTGTTTCTTGCTTGTTTGATTACATATCATGCAGTTATTTTTGCTCCATGTGTCTATCGAAGTGAGTATCTGATAGCAGGAATTTGAACTCAGAAAATTCAGGAGCAATAATATATTTTCTCAAGCACCTTTTGAAAACCATGACTATACTTACAATTCAAACCACACTTGACCCTTGAACAACACAGGTTTGAACTGCATAGGTCTACTTACATGAGGATATTTTCTAAATTTAAATTTGATTTAATTAACATACAGTGAATTATTAGTTTCAGAAATATAATTTACTGACTCATTACTTGCATATAACACCCAGTGCTCATTACATCAAGTGCCCTCCTTAAAACCTATCACCCAGCTACCCCATCCCCTCACACACACCCCTCCAGCAACCTCAGTTTGTTTCCTATAGTTAAGAGTCTTTTATGATCTGTCTCCCTCTCTGTTTTCATCTTATTTTTTCCTTCCCTTCCCCTATATTCTTCTGTTTTGTTTCTTAAATTCCACATATGAGTAAATTCATATATTTGTCTTTCTCTGACTTATTTCACTTAGCATAATGCCCTCTAGTTTCATCCACATGGTTGCAAGTGGCAAAAATTCACTCTTCTTGATGGCTAAGTAATATTCCATTGTATATACATACATCTTCTTTAACCATTCATCTGTTGATAGACATCTGAACTCTTTCCATATTTTGACTATTGCGGACATTGCTGCTATAAACATTGGGGTGCATGTGCCCCTTCAAATCAATATGTTTGTATCCCTTGGATAAATACTGAATAGTGCAATTGCTGGGTCATAGAGTAGCTCTATTTTTAACTTTTTGAGACCCTCCATACTGTCTTCCAGAAAGCCTGCACCAATGTGCATTCCCACCAACTGTGTAAGAGTGTTCCCCTTTCTCCACATCCTTGCCAACATCTATTATTTCCTGAGTTGTTAATTTTAGCCATTCTTACTATTGTGAGGTGGTATCTCATTGTGGTTTTGATTTGTATTTCCCTGATGCCAAGTGATGTTGAGCACTTTTTTATGTGTCTGTTGGCCATTTGGATGTTGTCTTTGTAGGAATGTCTGTTCATGTCTTCTGCCCATTTCTTGATTGGATTATTTGTTCTTTGGGTGTTGAGTTTGATAAGTTCTTTACAGATTTTGGATACTAGCCCTTTATCTGGTAAGACATTTGCAAATATTTTCTCCCATTGTGTCGGTTGTCTTTTAGTTTTGCTGACTGTTTCCTTTGCTGGGCAGAAGCTTTTTACCTTGATGAGATTCTAATAGTTCATTTTCTTTTTTCTTGCCTTGCCTTTGAATACATGTCTAGCAAATAGTTGCTGCTGCTGAAGGCAGAAGAAGCTGCCTGTGTTCTCCTCTAGGGTTTTGATGGATTCCTGTCTCACATTTAAGTCTTTCATCCATTTTGAGTTTATTTTTGTGTATGGTGTAAGAAAGTGGTCTGGTTTCATTTTTCTGCTTGTGGCTGTCCAATTTTCCCAACACCATTTGTTGAAGAGACTGTCTTTTTTCCATTGGACATTCTTTCCTGCTTTGTCGAAGATTAGTTAACCATGGAGTTGAGGGTCCATTTCTGGGTTCTGTACTCTGTTCCATTGATCAGTGTGTCTGTTTATGTGCCAGTATCATACTGTCTTAATGATTACAGCTTTGTAATACAGCTTGAAATCCAGAAGTGTGACGCTTCTGTTTTTCTTTTTCAACATTTCCTTGGTGATTCAGGGTCTTTCTGGTTCCATACAAATTTTATGATTGTTTGCTCCAGGTCTATGAAAAATGTTGATGGTAATTTGATATGGATTGCATTGAATGTGTAGATGGCTCTGGCAAAGACATTTTAACTATATTTCTTCTTCCAATCTATGAACATGGAGTGTTTTTTCCATTTCTTTGGGTCTTCCTCAGTTTCTCTTATAAGCATTCTATAGTTTTCAGAGTACAGACCCTTTAACTTCTTTGGTTAGGCTTATTCCAAGGTATCTGGTGGTTTCTGGTGTAATTGTAAGTGGGACCGATTCTTTGAATATTCTTTCTTCTGGCTCTTTAGTGTATAGTAATGTGACTGACTTCTGTGCGTTGATTTTGTATCCTAGGACTTAGCTGAATTCCTATATCAGTTCTAAGAATTTTTTCGTGGGAGGGAGTTAAGATGGCGGAGGAGTAGGGGACCCCTTTTTCAGCCGGTCCCCTGAGTCGAGCTGGATAGGTACCAGACCAGCCTAAATAACCACGGAATCAGCCTGAGACGCAGGATGATGCATCTGGATCTCTACAAATGAACATCTCCAGCGCTGAGTATTGAGGTACGAAGAGGGGAGCTGTAAACCGTGCACGGATATCGGAAGATAAACGGAAGGGGGAGGGAGCCGCCGCGTTTGGGCGCCGGGAAGCGGCAGCCACCTGCACGGGGGAGCGGGGGACACACAGAGGGCACCCGCGAGAGAGCGGACTGAGACCGGTGAGCCGTGAACGCGCGCGCGCCACCAGGCATCTCCCGGAACACCGGAATCCCGGTGTGCTCACGGGATCCGGACTGAGACCGGGAACTCCCGGAGCGCGCGCGGGGCGGCTGGCGGCTGGCGGGCCACCTGCACGGGGGAGCGGGCGGACTCGCAGTCGGCACCCGCGAAACAGCAGACTGAGACCCTGAACCGGGTGCGCGCGCCACCAGGCTTCTCACGAAACTCCGGAATCGAGGTGTGCTCACCGGGCATAGACTGAGACCGGGAGACCCGGGAGCGCGCGGGGCGGCCGGTGGCTGGCGGCATTAGAAACACAAAGGACAGAGACGCGCTGGCCGGTGGCTGGCGGCATTAGAAACACAAAGGACAGAGACTGGGCGGCCGGTGGCTGGCGGCATTAGAAACACAAAGGACAGAGACGCGCCGGCCCTGGAAGTGAGGGCAGGGTCGCCGAGTTGGTGCGCACATCCCGGGACGCCGCAGGGTTGAGCAGCACCAACAGTAACAGAGTTAAAGTGGCCGGAACATCAGTGGAGAACGGGCCGCAATCCCTCTGTTCTGCGACAATGCAGCCTCTGCTGCTCTGACCCTCAGAAGAGGCATAGCCGGCCGCCAGGGAAAGCCGCCAGAGAACAAAAGCCTGGAAATATCGGCTCAGAGAGTGCCCATCCCCATCCTCCCTCGCAGGGGACACGGAGACTCTAACCAAACAGGGCTGCCTGAGTATCGGCGCGGCAGGCCCCTCCCCCAGAACACAGAAGGCAGGCTGAAAAATCAAGAAGCCCACAACCGGAGGCGCCTGGGTGGCGCCGTCATTGAGCGCCTGTCTTCGGCTTAGGGCGTGATCCCGGCGTTCCGGAAAGGAGTCCCCCATCGGGCTCCTCCGCTGGGAGCCTGCTTCTTCCTCTCTCACTCCCCTGCTTCTGTTTCGTTCTTGCTGACTGTCTGTCTCCCTCTCTCAGATAAGTAAATAAATAAAATCTTTAAAGAAGAAGCCCACATCTCTAAGATCCCTATAAAACAAGAGGCACGGCCTGGGACCCAGTCAATAATTTTGGGCTCTGGAAACCCCGCAACCTCTCTTCATCAGAATGACAAGAAGGAGAAGCCCCCCCCAGCAAAGAAAAGACAGTGAGTCAGGGGCCTCTGCCACAGAAGTAACGGATATGGATGTAACCAAATTATCAGAAATGGAATTCAGAGTAACAATGGTCAAGATAATGAGTAGACTTGAAAAAAGTATTCAGGAAAATATTACTGAGAATATACAATCCCTAAGGGCGGAAATGAGAGCGAATTTGACAGAAATTAAAAATTCTATGAGCCAAATGCAGGCAAAACTAGAGGCTCTGACGGCCAGGGTCACGGAAGCGGAGGAAAGGGTTAGTGAATTGGAGGATGGGTTAATAGAGGAAAAAATAAAATTAGAAGATGGTCTTAAAAAAATCCACGCCCACGAATGTTGGCTACGGGAGATTACTGACTCAACGAAACGATCCAATGTTAGAATCATCGGCATCCCCGAGGGGGTGGAGAAAAACAGAGGTCTAGAAGAGATATTTGAACAAATTGTAGCTGAAAACTTCCCTAATCTAGCAAGGGAAACAAAAATTCGTGTCCAAGAGGCAGAGAGGACCCCTCCCAAGCTCAACCATGACAGACCTACACCACGTCACGTCATAGTGCAATTCGCAAATATGAGATCCAAAGAAACAGTATTGAAAGCGGCCAGGGCAAAGAAATTTCTCACGTACCAAGGCAAAGGCATCAGAATTACATCAGACCTGTCTACACAGACCTGGAATGAGAGAAAGGGTTGGGGGAGCATTTTTAAAGCTCTTTCAGAGAAAAACATGCAGCCAAGGATCCTTTATCCAGCAAGGCTGTCATTCAGAATTGATGGAGAAATAAAGACATTTCAGAATCGACAGTCACTAGCCAATTTCGTAACCACGAAACCAGCCCTACAGGAGGTATTACGGGGGGTTCTATAAAAGTAAAAAGGCCCCAAGAGTGATACAAAACAGAAAGTCACAGCCAATACAAACAAAGACTTTACTGACAACATGGCAGAATTAAAAGCATATCTCTCAGTACTCAGCCTGAACATTAATGGTTTGAATTCTGGTTTCAAACGCCACAGGGTTGCAGATTGGATAAAAAGAAATGACCCATCCATTTGCTGTCTTCAAGAGACTCATTTCGAACCCAAAGATGCATTCAGACTGAGAGTAAGGGGATGGAGTACCATCTTTCACGCAAATGGACCTCAAAAGAAAGCTGGGGTAGCAATTCTCATATCAGATAAATTGGATTTTAAACTACAGACTATAGTTAGAGATGCAGAAGGGCACTATATTATTCTTAAAGGAAGTATTCAACAAGTGGATATGACAATTATAAATATATATGCCCCCAACAGGGGAGCAGCAAGATACACAAGCCAACTCTTAACCAGAATAAAGAGACATATAGATAAAAATACATTAATAGTAGGGGACCTCAACACTCCACTCTCAGAAATAGACAGAACACCCTGGCAAAAACTAAGCAAAGAATCAAAGGCTTTGAATGCCACACTCGACGAGTTGGACCTCTTAGATATATATAGAACACTACACCCCAGAACCAAAGAATACTCATTCTATTCTAATGCCCATGGAACATTCTCAAGAATAGACCATGTTCTGGGACACAAAACAGGTCTCAGCCGATACCAAAAGATTGAAATTATCCCCTGCATATTCTCAGACCACAACGCTCTGAAATTGGAACTCAACCACAAGGAAAAATTTGGAAGAAACTCAAACACTTGGAGACTAAGAACCATCCTGCTCAGGAATGACTCGATAAACCAGGAAATCAAAAATCAAATTAAACAATTTATGGAGACCAATGAGAATGAAAATACAACAGTCCAAAACCTATGGGATACTGCAAAGGCAGTCCTAAGGGGGAAATACATAGCCATCCAAGCCTCACTCAAAAGAATAGAAAAATCTAAAATGCAGTTTTTATATTCTCACCTCAAGAAGCTGGAACAGCAACAGAGGGACAGGCCTAATCCACGCACGAGGAAGCAGTTGACCAAAATTAGAGCTGAAATCAATCAAGCAGAAACCAGAAGTACAGTAGAGCAGATCAACAGGACTAGAAGCTGGTTCTTGGAGAGAATCAATAAAATTGACAGACCACTGGCAAGACTTATCCAAAAGAAAAGAGAAAGGACCCAGATTATTAAAATTATGAATGAAAAAGGAGAGGTCACGACGAACACCACTGAAATTGGAAGGATTATTAGAAATTTTTATCAACAGCTATATGCCAATAAACTAAGCAATCTGGAAGAGATGGAATCCTTCCTGGAAACCTATAAACTACCAAGATTGAAAAAGGAAGAAATTGATTTCTTAAACAGGCCAATTAATTATGAAGAAATTGAGTCAGTGATAAACAACCTTCCAAATAACAAAACTCCAGGCCCGGATGGTTTTCCTGGGGAATTCTACCAAACATTCAAAGAGGAAATAATACCTATTCTCCTAAAGCTATTTCAAAAAATAGAAACAGAAGGAAAGCTACCAAACTCATTCTATGAGGCCAATATTACCTTGATCCCCAAACCAGGCAAAGACCCCCTCAAAAAGGAGAATTACAGACCGATTTCCCTAATGAATATGGACGCCAAAATCCTCAACAAGATACTTGCTAATAGAATCCAACAGTTCATTAAAAGGATTATCCACCACGATCAAGTGGGATTCATACCTGGGATGCAAGCGTGGTTCAATATTCGCAAATCAATCAGCGTGATACATCATATCAACAAGAAAAGACTCAAGAACCATATGATCCTCTCAATTGATGCCGAAAAAGCATTTGACAAAATACAGCATCCTTTCCTGATTAAAACCCTTCAGAGTGTAGGAATAGAAGGTACATTTCTCAATCTCATAAAAGCCATCTATGAAAAGCCTACTGCAAATATTATTCTCAATGGGGAAAAGCTGGAAGCCTTTCCCTTAAGATCAGGAACACGACAAGGATGCCCACTCTCGCCACTATTATTCAACATAGTACTAGAAGTCCTTGCAACAGCAATCAGACAACAAAAAGGGATCAAAGGTATTCAAATCGGCAAAGAAGAAGTCAAAATGTCTCTCTTCGCAGACGACATGATACTCTATATGGAAAACCCAAAAGAAGCCACTCCCAAACTATTAGAAGTTATAGAGCAATTCAGTAACGTGGCGGGATACAAAATCAATGCTCAGAAATCAGTTGCATTTCTGTACACGAATAACGAGAACGAAGAAAGAGAAATCAGGGAATCCATCCCATTTACAATAGCACCAAAAACCATACGTTACCTTGGAATTAACTTAACCAGAGACGTAAAGGACCTTTATTCTAGAAACTATAAATCACTCTTAAAAGACATTGAGGAAGACATAAAAAGATGGAAAGATATTCCATGCTCATGGATCGGAAGAATTAACATAGTTAAAATGTCCATGCTACCCAGAGCAATCTACACTTTCAAAGCTATCCCGATCAAAATACCGAGAACGTTTTTCAAAGAACTGGAACAAATAGTCCTTAAATTTGTATGGAACCAGAAAAGACCCCGAATCTCCAAGGAACTGTTGAAAAGGAAAAACAAAGCTGGGGGTATCACAATGCCGGACTTCGAGCTGTACTACAAAGCTGTGATCACAAAGACAGCATGGTACTGGCACAAAAACAGACACATAGACCAATGGAACAGAATAGAGAGCCCAGAAATGGACCCTCAGCTCTTTGGGCAACTAATATTTGATAAAGCAGGAAAAAACATCTGGTGGGGAAAAGACAGTCTCTTCAATAAATGGTGCTGGGAAAATTGGACAGCTACATGCAAAAGAATGAAACTTGACCACTATCTCACACCATACACAAAAATAAACTCCAAATGGATGAAAGACCTCGATGTGAGACAGGAATCCATCAAAATTCTAGAGGAGAACATAGGCAGCAACCTCTACGACATCAGCCAAAGCAACCTTTTTCATGACACATCCCCAAAGGCAAGAGAAACAAAAGATAAAATGAATTTATGGGACTTCATCAAGATTAAAAGTTTCTGCACATCCAAGGAAACAGTCAGAAAAACTAAGAGGCAGCCCACGGAATGGGAGAATATATTTGCAAATGACACTACAGATAAAGGACTGGTATCCAAGATCTACAAAGAACTTCTCAAACTCAATACACGAGAAACAAATAAACAAATCAAAAAATGGGCAGAAGATATGAACAGACACTTTTCCAATGAAGACATACAAATGGCTAACAGACACATGAAAAAATGTTCAAAATCATTAGCCATCAAGGAAATTCAAATCAAAACCACACTGAGATACCACCTTACGCCAGTTAGAATGGCAAAAATAGACAAGGCAAGAAACAACAATTGTTGGAGAGGATGTGGAGAAAGGGGATCCCTCCTACATTGTTGGTGGGAATGCAAGTTGGTACAGCCACTCTGGAAAACCGTGTGGAGGTCCCTTAAAAAGTTAAAAATTGAGCTACCCTATGATCCAGCCATTGCGCTACTGGGTGTTTACCCCAAAGATACAGACGTAGTGAAGAGAAGGGCCATATGCACCCCAATGTTCATAGCAGCAATGTCCACAATAGCTAAATCGTGGAAGGAGCCGAGATGCCCTGCAACAGATGACTGGATTAAGAAGTTGTGGTCCATATATACAATGGAATATTACTCAGCAATCAGAAAGAATGAGTTCTCAACATTTGCTACAACATGGACGGCACTGGAGGAGATAATGCTTAGTGAAATAAGTCAAGCAGAGAAAGACAACTATCATATGATTTCTCTCATCTATGGAACATAAGAACTAGAATGATCAGTAGGGGAAGAAAGGGATAAAGGAAGGGGGGGTAATCAGAAGGGGGAATGAAACATGAAAGACTATGGACTATGAGAAACAAACTGAGGGCTACAGAGGGGAGGGGGGTGGGGGAATGGGATAGACCGGTGATGGGTAGTAAGGAGGGCACATATTGCATGGTGCACTGGGTGTTATACACAACTAATGAATCATCGAGCCTTACATCGAAAACCGGGGATGTACTGTATGGTGACTAACATAATATAATAAAAAATCATTATTAATTAAAAAAAAAAAAAAAAAAAAAAAAAAGAATTTTTTCGTGGAATATTTTGGTTTTTCTATGTAGACAATCATGTCACCTGCAAAGAGTGAGAATTTTACTTCTTTGCTGAACTGGAGGCCTTTTATTTCTTTTTTTTAAAAGACTTTACTTGTTTATTCATGAGAAACAAAGAGAGAGAGGCAGAGGGAGAAGTAGGCTCCCCAAGGAACAGGGACCCCGATGTGGGGCTTGATCCCAGGACGCCGGGATCATGACCTGAGCTGAAGGCAGATGCTTAACCATCTGAGCCACCAAGGAACACTGGCTGCCTTTTACTTCATTTTGTTCTCTGATTGCTGAGGCTAGGACTTCCAGTACTACATTGAACAGCAGTGGTGATAGTGGATATCTTTGTCATGGTCCTGACCTTAGGGGAAGAACTCTCAGTTTTTCCCACTTGAGGATGATATTCACTGTGGGTTTTCCATAAATGGCTTTTATGATATTGAGGTTTGCTCCTTCTATCCCTACACTGCAGAGTTTTTATCAAGAAAGGATGCTGTGTTATGTCCAACGATTTTTCTGCATCTATTGAGAGGATCATATGATTTTTTTTAAATTTTATTACATTATGTTAGTCACCATATAGTACATCATTAGTTTTTGATGTAGTATTCCATGATTCATTGTTTCCATATAACACCCAGTACTCTATGCAATATGTGCCCTCCTTAATGAACATCACCAGGCTAACCCATCCCTTCATCCCCCTCCCCTCTAAAACCCTCAGTTTTTTTCCCAGAGTCCATAGTCTCTGATGGTTCACCTCACCCTCTCTTTTTCCCCCCTTCATTTTTCTCTTCCATCTCCTAATGTCCTCCATGCTATTCCTTATGTTCCACATATAAGTGAAACCATAAGATAATTGTCTTTCTCTGCTTGACTCATTTCACTTAGCATAATCCCCTCCAGTTCCATCCATGTCAATACAAATGATGGGTATTCATCCTTTCTGATGGCTGAGTAATACTCCATTGTATATATGGACCACATATTCTTTATCCATTCATCTGTTGAAGGGCATCTCAACTCCTTCCACAGTTTGGCTATTGTGGACATTGCTGATATGAACACTGGGGAGCATGTGCCCCTTCTTTTCACTACATCTGTATCTTTGGGGTAAATAACCAGTAGTGCAATTGCTGGGTCATAGGGTAGCTCTATTTTTAACTTTTTGAGGAACCTCCACACTGTTTTCCAAAGTGGCTGTACCAGCTTGCATTCCCACCAACAGTGTAAGAGTGTTCCCCTTTTCCACATCCTCTCCAATGTTTGTTGTTTTTTGCCTGGTCAATTTTTGCCATTCTAACTGGTATAAGGTGGTATCTCAATGTGGTTTTGATTTGAATTTCCCTGATGGCTAGTGATCTGGAACATTTTTTCATGTGTCTGTTAGCCATTTGTATGCCTTTGGAGAAGTGCTTGTTCATGTCTTCTGCACATTTTTTGACTTGATTATTTGGTTTTTGGGCGTTGAGTTTGAGAAGTTCTTTATAGATCTTCGATACTAACCCTTTATCTGTAGTATCATTTGCAAATATCTTCTCCCATTCCGTGGGTTGCCTCTTTGTTTTCTTTCCTTTGCTGTGCAGAAGCTTTTTATCTTGATGAGGTCCCCAAAGTTCATTTTCGCTTTTGTTTCCCTTGCCTTTGGGTTATGTCTTGAAAGAAGTTGCTGGGGCCAATGTCGAAGAAGTTACTGCCTGTGTTCTCCTCTAGGATTTTGATGGACTCTTGTCTCACATTGAGGTCTTTCATCCATTTAGAGTTTATCTTTGTGTATGTTGTAAGAAAATGGTCAAGTTTCATTCTTCTGTATATAGTTGTCCAACTCTCCCAGCACAACTTACTGAAGAGACTGTCTTTTTTCCATTGGATATTTTTTCCTGCTTTGTCCAAAATTAGTTGACCATAGAGTTGAGGGTCCATATCTGGGCTCTCTTTTCTGTTCCATTTATCTGTGTGTCTGGTTTTGTGCCAGTACCATGCTGTCTTGGTGATCACAGCTTTGTAGTACAGCTTGAAATCACACAACGTGATGCCCCCAGCTTTGTTTTTCTTTTTCAACATTTCCTTGGTGATTCAGGGTCTTTTTTGGTTCCATACAAATTTTAGAATTGTTTGTTCCAGTGCATTGAAAAATGACATAGGTATTTTTGATCGGGATGGCATGGAAAGTATAGTTTGCTCTGGGCAGCATAGATATTTTAACTATGTTTATTCTTCTGATCCATGAGCATGGAATGTTTTTCCATTTCTTTGTGTCTTCGTCAATGTCTTTCATCAGTGTTCTGTAGTTTCTAGAGTATAGATCCTTTACCTCTTTGGTTAGGTTTATTCTAAGGTATCTTATGGTTTTGGTGCTATTGTAAATGAAATCAAATTCCTCATATTTCTTTCTGCAGTTACATTGTTAGTGTATAGGAAAGCAACTGATTTCTGTGCATTGATTTTGCATCCTGCACATTACTGAATTGCTATATGAGTTCTAGTGGAGTGGAGTCTTTTGGGTTTTCCACATAAAGTATCATGTCATCTGTGAAGAGAGAGTTTGACTTCTTTTTTGCCAATTTAAATACCTTTTATTTCCTTTTGTTGTCTGATTGCTGATGCCAGGACTTCTAGTAATATGTTGAACAATATTGGTGAAGGTGGGCATCCTTGTCGTGTTCCTGATCTTAAGGAACTCAACTTCTCCCCATTGAGAATGATATTCACTGTGGGCTTTTCATAGATGGTTTTTATGAGATTGAGGAATGTTCCCTCTATCCCTACACTCTGAGAGTTTTAATCAGGAAAGGATGCTGTATTTTATCAAATGCTTTTTCTGAATCAATTGAGAGGATCATGTGGTTCTTGTCTCTTCTCTAATTAATGTGTTCTATCACACTGATTGATTTGCTAATATTGAACCACCCATGCATCCCAGGAATAAACCCTACCTGGTTGTGATGGATACTCCTTTTATTGTACTGTTGGATCCTATTAGCTAGGATCTTATAGAGAATTTTGGCATCCATATTCATCAGGGATATTGGTCTGTAATTCTACTTTTTGATGGGATCTTCACCTGGTTTTGAGATCAAGGTAATGCTGGCCTCATAGAATGAGTTTGGAAGTTTTCCTTCTGTTTCTATTTTTTGAAACTGCTTCAGGAGAATAGGTATTATTTCTTCTTTGAATGTTTGGTAGAATTCCCCAGGGAATCCGTCAGGCCCTGGACTCTTGTTTTTTAGGAGGTTTTTCATCACTGCTTCAATTTTGTTATTGGTTATTGGTCTATTCAGCCTGTCAATTTCTTCCTGTTTCAGTCTTGGTAGTTTATAGGTTTCCAGGAAGGCATCCATTTGTTCCAGGTTGCTTATTTTATTGGCAAATAGTTGCTGGTAATAATTTCTAATAATTATTTCTATTTCCTTGGTGTTAGTCATGATCTCTCCCCTTTCATTCATAATTTTATTAATGTGGGTCCTTTCTCTTTTCTTTTGGGTAAGTCTGGCCAGTGGTTTATCGATCTTATTAATTCTTTCAAAGAAACAGCTTTTAGTATCATTGATCTGCTCTACTGTATTTCTGGATTCTAATTCATTGATCTCTGCTCTAATCTTAATTATTTCTCTTCTCCTCTTTGGCTTAGGCTTTATTTGTTGTTCTTTCTCCAGTTCTTTAAAGTGTATAGTTAGTTTGTGTATTTGGGATTTTTCTATTTTTTTTGAGTGAGGCTTTGATGGCTATGTGTTTCCCTCTTAGGTTTTGAACTGCTATGTTTCATTCTCGTCGGTTTTCATGAAATGTTTAAGTTCTTCTTTGATTTCCTGGTTGACCCAAACATTCTTAAGTAGGATGGTCTTTAGCTTCCAAGTGTTTGACTTTCTTCAAATTTTTTCTTATGATTGAGTTCCAGTTTCAAAGCATTGTGATCTGAGAATATGCAGGGAATAATCTCAGTCTTTTGGTATCAGTTGAGACCTGATTTGTGACCCAAATGTGGTCTATTCTGGAGAAAATTCCATGTGTGTTCGAGAAGAATGAGTATTCTGTTGTTTTAGGGTGGGATGTTGTGTATATATCTATGAAGTCCATCTGGTCCAATGTGTCATTCATAGTTCTTGTCTCTTTGCTGATTTTCTGCTTAGATGATTTGTCTATTGCTGAGAGTAGAGTGTTGAGGACTCCTACTATTAACATATTATTATCAATATGTTTCTTTATTTGGTTAACAGTTGGCTCATGTAGTTGACTGCTCCCAATTTGGGGGCATGGATATTTACAATTATTAGATCCTTTTGTTGGATAGACCCTTTAAGAATGATATAGTGTTCTTCTGTATCTCTTCCTACAGTCTTTAGCTTAAAATCTAATTTGTCTGATATGAGAATTGCTACCCCAGCTTTATTTTGAAGAAAGAAATGTCTGTTGGCATGAAAAATGGTTCGCCATCCCTTCACTTTCAGTCTGGATGTATCTTTAGGTTCAAAATGAGTCTCTTGTAGACAGCATATGAATGAGTCATGTCTTTTTATCCAATCTGCAACCTGCAACCCTGTGCCATTTCATTGGAGCATTTAGACCATTCACATTGAGAGTGATTATTGAAAGATATGATTTCATTTTCATCATGTTGCCTGTGAAGTACTTGTTTCTATAGATTGTCTCTGTAAATTTTTGTTCTATATCATCCTTGGGGTCTTTCTTCTTTTATAGAACTCCCTTTAATATTTCTTTCAGGGCCTGCTTGGTGGTCATATATTCTTTCCATTTCTGCTAGTCTTGAAAGCTCCTTATCTCTCCATCCGTTCTGAATGACAGACTTGCTGGATACAGTATCGTGGGCTGCATGTTCTTCTCATTTAGTACCCTGAATATTCTTGCCAGCCCTTTCTGGCTTGCTGGGTCTCTATGGACAGGTCTGACATTATTCTGATATTTCTCCCTCTGTATGTAAGAAATCTCTTCCCCCTCCACACTTTCAAGATTGTTTTCTTGGATCTAAGATTTGCAAATTGTACTACTATATGTTGTGGCATTGGTCTGTGCTCATTGATCTTGAGAGGGGTCTTCTGCCTCTTGGACACGAATGCTTGTTTCTTCCCTCAGTTTAGGGAAGTTCTAGACCTCTCTCTCTCTACACCCCCTCAGGGATCCCAATAATTCTGATAGTGGAATGTTTCATTGAGTCATTAATCTCCCTCAGTTTGATCCCTTGGGGTTTAATCTGTTTTTCCCATGCTGCCTCAGTTTCCTTATTTTCTATCATCTTATCTTCTAGCTCACTAATTCATTCTCCTGCCTTATTTACCCTGGCAGTTAGAGTATCCAGTTTAGACTGCATTTCATTCATAATATTTTTAAGTTTGGCCTAGTTAGATCTCATTTCTGCCCTTAGAGATTCTATATTGTCACTAATATTTTTCTCCAACCTAGATATCAACTTCATAATTATTACTCTGAAGTCTGTTTCTGACATCTTGGTTATATCCATATCCATTAGGTCTGTGGCAAAGGCCACAGTCTCTGATTCTTTTCTTTGTTGGGGGCTCCTCCTCTTAGTCACTCTGTTGAGAGGTGGTTGAGGGAATGTACAGAGTCCAAAGTATTAACCACAACCCAAGCAAGATGCATCTGTTTTATAGGGACCTTGTGGTTGTCATCCTTTTGTTCTTCCAGCCTGTCTTCTGGGGGAGGGGTCTGCTGAGCTGTTACTCAGGCAACCCTGATTGGGCAGAGTTGCCCTGCCCCCTGTTGGGGGGGATGGACTCAGTGAAAACAGGTTTTTGGGTGCTTTTGTTCTCTGGTGGCTTTCCCTGGTGGCTTTCCATGTCAGAGCAGAAGTGACTAAATCCAAACCTCTGTCTCAAAACAGAGAAATCGCAGTCTGCTCTTCATTGAGCTCTCCAGGCCACACTGTCTCTGTTTCTGTCTGTGCTGCTAAAAACTGCAGTCTCCTGGATTGTGCACCCCACAGAAGCACTCCCATATGTTGCCCCCAGGGCCAAGCATGTCTCTGCCCTTTGTGCTTCTAAAACTGCCAGCTTCCCCGGTTGGCATGTGCACCCCTGTAGCTCTAGGTTTCAGTCTGGGGGGCTGTCCTAATGTCCTTTCCCCACCACGACTGCTACCAGTCTGTGAGTCTGTGCCTAGTCCCCAGCACAGGAGGCTTTTGCCTTCCCAGTGCAAGTTCACAGAGGCTCCTTCTCCCTTCTGTTTATCTTCTGATATCTGACCACAGAATCTCAGCTCCCTGCTTCATATCTCAAGACCAACTGCCACAGATATTCTGTTTGTAGAGATCAAGATTTATCTTCTTACATCTCAGGCTGATTTCGTGGGTGTTCAGAATGGTTTTGGTAGATATCCTGCTTAATTCGGGGGACTGGTTGAAATAGGGTCCCCTACTCCTCCACCATCTTTTTTGAGTGGGATCATATGATTTCTGTCTTTTCTTTTGTTAATGTGTTGTATCACATTGATTGATTTGTGGATGTTGAACCACCCCAGCATTCCAGGAGTAAATCCCACTTGATCATGGTGAATAATCCTTTTAATGTACTGTTGGATTCTATTAGCTAGTATCTTATTGACAATTTTTGCATCAGGTATATTGGTCTGTGATTCTCCTTTTTGGTAGGGTCCTTGTCTGGTTTTGGAATCATGGTAATGCTGGCCTCATAGATTGAGTTTGGAAGTGTTCCTTCCATTTCTATTTTTTGAAACAACTTCAGAATAATAAGTATTAATTCTTCTTTAAATGTTTGGTAGAATTCTGCTGGGTGGCCCTCTGGCCCTGGACTCTTGTTTGTTGAGAGATTTTTGATTACTGCTTCAATTTCTTTACTGGTTATTGATCTGTTCAGGTTTTCTATTTCCTCCTGTTTCAGTTTTGGTAGTTTATGTTTCTAGGAATTTCTCCATTTCTGCCAGATTGCCTAATTTGTTGGCATATAATTGTTCATAATATTCTCTTATAATTGTTTGTATTTCTGTGGTGTTAGTTGTGATCTCTCCTCTTTCATTTGTGATTTCATTTATTTGTGTCCTTTCTCTTTTCTTTTTGGTAAGTCTCATTAGGGGTAATTTTTTTTTAAGATTTTATTTATTTTCAGAGAGAGATTGAGAGAAAGAGAGAGAACACAAGCGGGGGGCAGCAGGCAGAGGGAGAAGCAGGCTCCGTGCCAAGCAAGGAGCCCAATATGGAACTTGATCCCAGGACCCTGGGAACATGACTTGAGCTGAAAGCAGACACTTAACTGACTGAGCCACCCAGGCATCCCACTAGGTGTAATTTTTTCAGTAAATACAGTGAAATACTATATTTTCTCTTCCTTATGATTTCCTTAATAACATTTTCTTTTTTCTAGCCTACTTTATTGTAAGAATATAGTATATAACATATATAACATACAAAATGAGTGTTAATTGACTTTGTTATCAGGAAGGCTTCCATTCAACAGTAGGTTAAGAGTAGTGATATTTGGGGGGAGTCAAAAGTTATGTGGATTTTCAACTGTGTAGGGAGTCAGGACCCTTAACCCCCTTCAAGGGGCTACTGTATTTGAATAAAGAATAAAAATTACATTTCTTAAGAAAAAATTTTTCAACTCTAAGTAAGTTATTTAAAGTGAACATTTATTTACCATAAATGTTATATATTTTATAAGTAATAAAGAAGATTAAAGGTCCTTCTCCCAAGAAGTAACTTCTGCCACTAGTTTTTTGTATGTCTGTATAGGAATTTTCTTTGAATAGCCAATATGCAGTCAATACATGCTTAGATTTATTCATGTAAGTATCACCTTCTTAAACGCCATTCATTATTTCATCTGACTCCCTCCTCCTTGGTTGAGTTTTCTCCCCCTGGAATATATACTTCAACAGTCTTCTCAGTGAGGGTCTATGGATGGTCAACTGTTCCCATTCCTTGTCTGAAAATGTCTTTATTTCATCCTTAGTCTTAAAATATCATTTAGATATATAGAATTATAGTTTACAGTTGTGTTCTCTGAAAACTTGTATTGCAATTTCTATTGTTGAAAAGTCTGCTCTCAGACTGTTACTCTTTTTCGGGAATCCATCTTTTCTCCTGGGCTACTTTAAAGTTCTTTTCTTTGTCTGGGATGTTCTTCTATTTCACTCTGATATTCCTGGGAGTGGATTTTTTTTTAAATCATGCTTAAGTCTCATGCTTCTTAAACTGAAGAATTAATGTCTTTGATTTTGGAGAAGTACCAAACATTTTAAAAATATATATCCTCTCCTCCTTTCCCTCTATGCAAAACAATTTCTATGTGATGTATTCTGGACCTTTTAAATCTATTTTCCTGGTCCCTTTACTACTATTTTTAATCTCTTGAACTCCTGTGCTGTATTCTGGTAAATTTTCTCACCTCTGTCTTCCTGTTTTCCTTTCAAATGTATATGTCAATTGAGTTCTAATTTCAAATAATATATTTTTTCATTTATAGATGTTCTAGCTATTTCTATCGAGTACATTTATTATTTTTTTCATGGACTTTTGTTTTTCCTCATGTTCTTTTCTTTCTGGGTTTTGTTTTTGATCATTTTTAATGATCAATGGACACTACACAGAAGCTCTAAATATGAATCATTTGTTATCAGCTAACACTTGTTCATGGTAGATTATTTTCTCAATTTTTCTATAATTTGGACTTGTTATCACTCTCAGGGGGACTTTATTTGCAAGACTTTTCCTCGGCTGGTTGGAGATCTATGCCTTCCAAAATGTTTTAATTTAGTTTCTTTCATGACCCCCAGATATACCATCAATCTGGGCTAGCTTTTATTTGTCTATGTTTCCAATGAGATAACACTTATATATAGTGAGGTGAAAACAAGTTAAGTGCATAATTCAATGAGTTTTGAATAATGTGTAAACTGGTGTGACTGTTAAACAAATCAAGATACAGACCATTTCTATCTTCCTAGAAGTCCCCCTCACTCCCACTTCCAATGAATTCCTTCCTCTCCTAGGCAATGACTATATTTATTTCTATTGCTATAGAACTTCATAAAATTACCATACAGCATTCATTATTTTGTGTCTTGCTTATTTTATTCAACATAATTGCTTCTAAGATTTATCCATGTTGTTTTGTGTAACAGAATTTATACTTTTATTCTTTTACTAGACTTTTATCTCAGTGGGTATTGAATTTTATCTAATTATTTTTGTGCCTTCTATTGATTTGATCATCTATTTGTATCTCCTTCATTCTGTTAACATGGTGAATTACATTGGTTTTTCATGTTAAACTAATTGTATATTTCTAGGACTAACCCCACTTTATCTTACCATATTATCCATTCTTAAATATTGTGGTATGTTGCCAACATTTTTGAAGAATTTCTGCATCTACATTCACAGTAGATATTGCTCCTTAATTTACTTGTTATATTCTTTCCTGGTTTTAATATTAATAATAATATGCTAGCCTCATAAAAATGATGAGGAGTATTCCTTCTTCATGAAAAAATTCTGAAAGAATTTGTGTGAAACTGGTATTATTCCTACCTTAAATACTCATGGAATTCACCCATGAAACCATCCAGGTCTGGAGCTCACATTATAGAATGTTACAAATATATATTATCCACATTCTGCTAGGTATAGAACTATTCATATTGTTATTATGTCAGTTTTGCTGTGTTGTTCTGCAAGGAATCTTCCATTTCATCTAGGGTAGGAATTTATTAGAATAAACTATTCACAATATCCCCTTTTATATTTTTGTCTCTAAGATTTGTATAATATTTCCTCTTTTATTCCAAATTGGAAATTTGTATTTTCCAATTTTTTTTCTTAATCACTCCTGCTCAAGGTTCATCAATGTTATTAATTTTCTCAAAGAACCAAGGTTTGTCTGAATAAACACATGCTATTGTCTGCTTATTTTCCATTTCATTGATTTCTATTCTTATCTTTATTATTTCCTTCTGTTTATTTACTTTAGCTTTGATTTGTTCATATTTTCCAAACTTCTTATGGAAGAAAATTAGATAATTGATTTTAGCCTTTTTCTTCTTAAAATAATCATTCAAAGCAATAAATTTCTTCTAAATAACCATTTTTTCTGTACCCTACAAAGTTTTGTTATATTTCATTTCTATTCACTGTAAAATATGTCATAATTTTTCTTTATGCTTTCATCTTTAACCCACAAATTATTTAGAAGTATGCTATTTAGTTGCCAAATATTGGGAGCTTTTAATAGAGTTCTTAATATATTAGTATCTAATTTAATTGTATTGCCATCATAGGACATATTTTATAACATTTTAGTCTTCTGAAAGTTATTGACATTCATTTTACATCATAGCACTTGTTCTATATTGTAGAATGTTCTTTTACCCTAGAAATGTGTATTATACAGTTGTTGAGTCTAGCGTTTTATGGATACCAAGTAGGTCAAAGTGGTTGATGATGTTACTGATATATTGTGTAACTGTTCTTTCAACTGCTGAGAAATGGTTGTTAAATTTTCTCATCATTGTTTTGTATATTTCTCCTTTTAGTTCTCTACATTTTTGCCACATGTATTTTTAAGCTTTCCTATTAGGCACACATGCATCTAACTTTTTATTCTTCTTTATGTATTTTTCTTTGTATCATTATACATTGATACTCTTTATCTTGGTAATAATCCTCAGTTTGAAATATACTTTATATTATATTAACATAACTACACGAGTTTTCTTATGTTTACAGGTTGCAAGGTGTATGTTTTTCCATTCTTTTATTTTCTCTGTGTGTCTCTAGAATTAAAGTGAGTTTCTCAGAAACAACATATAGTTGGGCCTTGCTTTTTTATCCAATCTCATAACCCATGCCTTATAACCCAGCAATCTATAATGTTAATATTAATATGACTGGATTTAGGACTACCATCTTGCTTTTTTAAGTTTTTCATCTATATTTTTCTTCAGTTACTTCTACTATGAATTCTTTTGGTATAATTAAATATTTTTATTACTTCATTTTATTTCCTTTAATGATTTACATATGTCTTTTTACCATTTTAGTGGTACTTAAAAAATTACAATGTGTGTCCCTTATGACAATCTACTTAGAGTTAATAGTCTACCAATGCATATATAATATAAAAAAGCTTGCAGGAGCATATTTTTATTTAATTATCCTGATCTTTCTACCATTTTTGTCACTTATTTAATATTCACACTTGTTATAAACCCCAAAATATTGTATATTTTTCAGTAAGTTAATTCTCTATTAGAGAAATCAAGAGAAGAAAAAGCAACAATTATGTTATACTTATCTACATATCTATCATGTAGTTATTGTTCATTCTTTCTTGTATATCCAGGTTTCCATCCAGTATCACTTTCTTTCAATGATTTCTCTGCGCTCCCCGGACTTGTAAGATAATCTTGTTTCACCAAATTTTGGAAATTTGGAGATATTATTTTTTCAAAAAATTTTTTTCCACCATTCTGTCTCTCTTCATCTTCTTGGAATTCACTTACACGTATGTTAGGATATTTGCTATGATCTGATATTGTCTCACACATCACTGGGGCTCTGTTTTTCTCATTTTTAAAAAAATCTTCAAAGTAGATAATTTCTGTTGATTACTCTTCATACTGACTGACTTTTCCTTTTTCCATCTCTAATTTGCTGTTAAGCTTAGTCCATTAAGTTTTGAATTTTAAATACTGTACTTTCTCTGTCATTCTATTTCCATTGGCTTTTTGCATAGTTCCCACTTCTTCACTGAAATACCACATCTATTCACTCATTGTGACCATCTTTTCCTTTAAGTTCATATTACCATTGTTGTCTTAGTCACTGTCTGTTAATTCTAACATAAGCTCCTAGTGACTACATTTTCTTTTAACTGTTATGTTTTTGCTAATTATCCCCATATGTAATAATTTTATGCTGTATAGTGGACATTGCAGATTATATGACAGAGATTCTTTGGTTCTGTTATTCTATTCTAAATAGTGTTTACTTCTATTCTAGCATGCAGTTACTAATTCATCATTTTGTACATGTGGAGGTTACATTTTGCAATTAAAGTGCAAAATTTTCAGATTTCCTTTTAACCTTAGAGCTTATCCTATCATTGCGACATATTTTTCCAACATTATAGCCCCTCTGGGATTTCAATGGAAAAGGCCAAATGCTTCTAACTTGATGAGATTAAATTTCAATCTTTCCTCCCCTGCGGTGGGAAGAAGCTAACGTTTTGCTTAGATTTTTCAGTCTTTATATTGTTGCTCCTTTAATTCTCTCTCTGCACATTTCATGGGTAAGCCAAGTATATGGTAATGGTGTATATGAGACTTGTAGGGTTCTTCTTCTGTGGCTCCTTCCTCTTCAAGATTTCCTTTCTCAATTTCTAATGTCTCTAGCAGCACTGAGCTCCATATTTGATACTGCAATAAGACAATGCTGTTTTTCTGCTTGAATTCTAGCTATTTTCACAGTGTGTGGACTGGGAATTGTTTTCAAGAGAAAAGCCGTGTTAAGTGTAATTCTCACCCAGTGCATTTTTTTTTCTTTTAAAGGTCAAACTCCCTGCAGTTTCATGCTGTTTTTGTTTATTCTTAGTGGTTTCTAATAGTTGTGTTTTTAAAAATATTTCATGCAAAGTTTTCAATTGTTATGTGTAAGAATTAGCCTGATAAAAAGTACCCCTCTACTTCTGGATCTGGAACCAGACAAGCTATGTTTAAATATGAATTGTGTAGAAGAACCAGACAAATGTCAGTGTAAGTAGGACTCAATTTAGTATTGCTGTCTTTGAAAATGCAGGAAGAGGTCACAAGCAGAGGCATGTGGGTGACCTCTAGAAGTTGAAAAATGCAAGGAAATGGTTTCTCCCCAAATCTCCAGAAGGAATTGGCCCTCCCTGTTGAAACCTTGATTTTAGCTTAGCAAAATCTGTATTTGGCTTCTGACCTCCAGAACTGTAAGATAAACAATTTGTGTTGTTTTAAGTCACCAAGTTTATGGTAATTTGTATGACAGAAATGGGAAACTAATACAGGTACCTAATTCACTGAGTCAATGCAGGGATTCTTGAGATAGTGACTATGAACAGCAGAGCAAAGCCCACAAAGTGTCACAATTATCACCATTGTTGTTATTTCATTACTCAGAAAGTAGTCAGCTTCAGATGTAGCCCCAGGCAGGACAGCTCCTGGAGGAAGCTCAGGCCTGCACTCAGCTCCCTGAGAAGTGCTCTGAAGGGGAAAATGCAGAGACAGAGAAGCAATGGCAAGCTTCCTCTTGTATGCTACATCTACAAGTCATTCTCCTTTTGCAAAGCCTTTTACTACCACTATTTCATTTACTCAGGAAGTAGTGCGCAGACAAATTCTGCAGCCCTGCCCTCAATTTGGAAATAGGGGTTCACTGCAGGCCTCCAGGAAAATGGACATTGTCTCAGAAAAGATTTTGTTCACCCTTGGGTCCAACAACATCCCCATGATATCAGGGAGACACACATTTAAGCTTTTCCTTAGAAATCTCCAGGAAAAGGAAATTTATAAGCTCCCTTTGGGGAGAGACTACACTCTCAAAACTCTTAAAATCAGGTTATCAAGGGACTGTGGGGCTGCTACTTCACAAGGAATGTGAAGGTCCATCTAGTCCAGGGGTCACCAAACATTTTCTATAAAGAGGCTGAGTCAATACTTCTGGTATTACAAGCCATAGTCTATCACAACTATTCAACTTTACCATGATAGTATACACACTTCATGGTCAGGCTTTGCCATGAAAACTCAAAAATAATAGGAAATGCATCCACATTTAATGCCAGTCACCCAATTTTCTGCACCTCTATGGCCAGCTGGTCAAGACCTCTGCCTCAGATCCATTACCTTTACCTGTGCTATTCCCTAGGAGTTAGCAATCAAATGAATGTGCACCCCAAGACAAGAGGGCACCATCAACTTTGAAAAAGCACAGGGCTCTCCTCTTCCCTGACTTCTTATTGTCAAACATCATCAACCTGGTTGTGGATTCCACTAATGTTGCTTGACATGCTAAGCCATCATTTAGTGAAGATGCATTTTTTTTCAGCCTGCTTTTACTTTATTCCACCTTCGGAGGGCCTGGTCTGGTAAGGCTCAGTTTGGCCCCAGCTGTAGGCAGGAAATGAGCATCCATGGGCAACACAGCACAATCAAATCCTATTTAGTGAGGATACAATCTGTCCAACATGGCATCTGAAAAGATGGGCTTTGCTTAGAGGGGCCCATTATGCAAATTTCTGTGCCCTCAGAAGAAAAATAATATGGAAATTATGTTTGGCACCTAATGCCTTATTGAGAGAAAAAGATAGGTCTATTTCATAAGGATCTTAAAACAGATGTCAGTCAAACAAATCAACAGCCAAAAGCTCCAGATACCTGAGTTTAATGAATAATTTTGAGACAGTCCACTGATAAACCCCCATAGAAGAAATAATTAAAAGTTTGGAATTTTAACAGAGAATGTTCACTTGGCCTGGAGGTTGAGCCAAACTAAATGGGAAGAATCAGATGACACATGAAGTACCTCCCACCTCTTCATGCTCAGAATGAAGACAAGGTTTCTGGCTTACTCTGTCTAGAAGGGAACTCTAAGACTGAGCTCAGGGAAGGCAGGGATTTTTATTTTATCTATTATTTGATAGGAACTGGGTTCTCAACAAATGAATGCATTTGGGGGAGGGGTTGTTTAGTTTTTTTTTAATTTTTAATTTGAGGATATTTGACACACAATGTCACATTAGTTCAGCCATAAAAAAGGATGAGATCTTGTCATTTGTGACAACATGGATGGACCTAGAGGGTGTTATGAATGCATTTCTGAATTATTTTATATTTCATGGCAATTTGAATGTTATTGTTGACTTGCTCAAATAAATATTAATGAAATGAAAAATTAATCACTTAGTTTATGGTTTATCAGATGAAGGAAGCAATACATTCAAATAAAAAACCAAATAAGGGTAGGCCTATGGTTACAAACTGTCAGATATAATTCTGTTTTTGTGCCCAGAACTCAGACTAAAATAAACAAATTCGTCATTTTGCTATGCCAAAGTGCAATTTTTTATTCACGATGTCATTGATGGTATTGTGTTCTAAAAGTCCAAGGTTCATATAAGGAGCTCAGATCCAGCAATTAACTTTACTTTATATGACATAACCAAACTCTTGTCACTGTGTGGTCATTAAAACCCAATCCTTTTGGTTCTTAATACCAGTAACTCCTGCAAAGGCAGCCACAAGGACAGCTGATTATGTTTATCTTCCAGTTTCTTCTTGGTTTACTTCCAGGTCACAGTGTTTACTTAATACATCATTTTGATATCTAATAGAACCGTCAAACATTATATACCTAAACTAAGGCTCCTGATTTCTTTTTCCATCAACTCTTTTTCCCCCAGACTTCTACATCCTAGTAAATAGCATCATTATTCATCCAGTGTCTCAAGTCCTTTCAATGCTATATCCAGAATAGATCTTAAATGTATCCACCTGTATCTCTTCACCATTTCCCTAATATCAGCCTCTCTTGTCTCTCACCTGGGTAACTGCAATGCCTACAACAAGGCTTCTTATTCTACCCTTCTCCAACATACCTCCACAAGCAGCCCAACTAAGCTTTTTTCAGTCAGAGATATTTTATCAACAGAGATCATGTTATGTCACTTCTCTGCTCAAAACAGTATAATGTTTTTTTTTAATCTCTATGCCCAATGTGGGGCTTGAACTCATGACCCCAAGATCAAGAGTTGCATGCTGTACCTAGTGAGTCAGTGTAACAGTTTTATATGATAAATGATTATATTTATATGATTAAATGATTTTAGTGCAACACTCAAACTCTCACCCTGGGCCACAAGTTCCACCATGATCAGAATCACACACAACTGTCCAACCTCCCAGTGGTCTTCACATACCTCTTCATTTATTCTTCCATCCTTCTGGAATGTTCCTTTACATATTATCTATGTCTTAGCTCAAATGTCAACATTCCAAAGAGATGTTCCCTGAAAAGTTTATTTAACTCTTGTTCCATCCTCATGGTTAAACTCTATAACAACATCCTACCTATTCCCTCATATCAGCCACTGTTATCTGAAAGGATCATTTTAAGAATTTGTAAACTTCTTGTTTATTCATCTACTAGAATGTAAAATCTATGAGGGCCAAGATCTTCTAGCAGTGCATATGTTCATAACAACCTAGAAGTTGTTCAACAAATGTGCCTTGATATAAGCCAGGAGAGAAAGAAGGAAAATACAAAACCTGAGAGAAAATCTTCCAGTCAAGGCAAAGTGATCCTACTGAATAAAGAAATCAAATATGACTGGAGGGGTATCGAGGGAGGTACAATCTTCTGTTAATTTATCTTGTGTTGATTTAAGGAACAGTCTGTTGTAATGCAAATTGAGTGTAGGCCTCTATAGAAGAAAAATATAGCTTCTGTGTGTCTACAAGAAATATCTTCACTCCACTAGCATCAGAAGAATGTGCCCTATAGAGCCCCTTTAGGGGATGGAGACAGGAAATTTCAGGAGAGGAATCTTTCCCTGGAAGGGCAACAATAACAGTAACAACTAAAGGCAGTTAAAATAATTAAATATCTCATTCTTAGTAGAGAAAAGGCGTATTTAACATAAGCTACAAAAAGGAAAACCAGTGGGCAATAAACTGGTTGCTGCCAACAATGCTTGCATTAAACTAAATTACTGGAAAAGAGTTCGACAAAATTGGGAGAGAGCAGGAAGGAAAGTAAGAACGTAAGTACATTCTGAATGGGGTATAAGATTGCCAGTGATGAGCTATGGCCACTTGCCTTTTCCATCGGATGGTTCTATTGAGAACTCAGTAAATTACAATCCTTCTGTGTGTCCACCTTAACTTTCTCTAACTCATATTGCTCTGCCACCTTCCTGTGTTCCTGTGTGTGCATGCATGTGTGCACAGGCATGCGCACACACACACACAGACTCACACAATGAAACCACATCATATTCTTTCCCTCCTTAATACCATTTAATCTGTTCCTCTCACTCCTTCCTTTCCCACTGTGCCTGGCTTACATGTCTTCATTCTTCTCACCTCAGTTATTGCAATAGCTTCTGAGCTGGTCTCTCTCACTCTAGGTTAGCCCCCACTATGTTTCAGAGTCTACTCTGCTACCAGAATAATCTTCCTAAAACACAAGACTGGTTGTCACTTGTCTGCTTGAAATCCTTTATGTGGCTTTTTTCAGCTTATAGAAAATGTTTTAACTTCTTAACCCAGCACACATGACCATTCTTGACCTGATAAACCAGTTTCATTTCCCTTAATTTCTCCTCATACACTCCCTACTATGACCAAAAATATCTATTTGAAATTCCCTCAATGAGTCAAGGTTTTATTATTATTAGCATATATCTTAAATTCTGCATATTAGTGAGATCATGATAATTGTCTTTCTCTGATTAACTTATTTTGCTTAGCATAATACCCTCTAGTTCCATCCACATCATTGCAAATGGCAAGATTTTATTTTTTGATGGCTGCATAATATTCCTTTATATATATATATATATATATATATACCACATCTTCTTTATCCATTCATCTGTCAATGGATATCTGAGCTCTTTCCATAGTTTGGCTATTGTGGACATTGCTGCTATAAACATCGAGGTGCAGGTGCCCCTTCGGATCACTACATTTGTATCTTAGGGGTAAATACTCAGTAGTGCAATTGCTGGGTCATAGGATAGCTCTATTTTTAACTTTTTGAGAACCTCCATACTGTCTTCCAGAGTGGCTGCACCAGCTTGCATTCCCACCAACAGTGTAGGAGGGTTCCCCTTTCTCTGCATCCTCACCAACATCTATTGTTTTCTGATGTTAATTTTAGCCATTCTGACTGGTGTGAGGTGGTATCTCATTTGGTTTTGATTTGTATTTCCCTGATGCCAAGTAATGTTGAGCACTTTTTCATGTGTCTGTTGGCCATTTGGATGTCTTCTTTGCAGGAATGTCTGTTCAGTCTTCTGCCTATTTCTTGATTGGATTATTTGTTCCTTGGGTGTTGAGTTTGAGAAGTTCATTATAGATTTTGGATACTAGCCCTTTATCTGATATGTCATTTGCAAATATCGTCTCCAATTCTGTTGGTTGTCTTTTGGTTCTGTTGACTGTTCCCTTTGCTCTGCAGAAGCTTTTTAACTTTATGAGATCCCAATAGTTCATTTTTACCTTTGCTTCCCTTGTCTTTGGTGATGTGTCTAGGAAGAAGTTGCTGCAGCGAAGGTCAAAGAAGCAGCTGCCTGTGTTCTCCTCAAGAATTTTGATGGATTCCTGACTCACATTTAGGTCTTTAATCCATTTTGAGTCTATTTTTGTGTATGGTATAAAGAAATGGTCCAGTTTCATTCTTCTGCATGTGGCTGTCCAATTTTCCCAACACCATTTGTTGAAGAGACTGTCTTTTTTCCATTGAATATTCATTCCTGCAAAGTGGCAGGATATAAAATCAGTGCACAGAAATCAGTTGCGTTTCTATACACCAATAGTGAGACAGAAGAAAGAGAAATTAAGGAGTTGATCCCATTTACAACTGCACCCAAAACCATAAGATAACTAATAATAAATCTAACCAAAGAGGCAAAGGACCTATACTTAAAAAACTATAGAATACTCATGAAAGAAAGTGAGAAAGACATAAAGAAATGGAAAAACGTTCCATGCTCATGTATTGGAAGAACAAATATTGTTAAAATGTCTATGCTACCTGGAGCAATCTACACATTCAATGCAATCCCTATCAAAATACCATCAACTTCCTTCACAGAAATGGAACAAATAATTCTAAAATATGTATGGAACTGGAAAAGACCCCAAATAGCCAGCAGAATGTTGAAAAAGAAAACCAAACCTGGTGGGATCACAATTCTGGACTACAAGCTCTATTACAAAGCTGTAATCATCAAGACAATATGGTACTGGCACAAAAATAGACACATAGATCAATGGAACGGAGTAGAGAATTCAGAAATGGACCCTCAATTCTATGATCAACTAATCTTCAACAAAGCACGATGAGTCAAGCTTTTGAAGCCTCTATGCTTTTCTATACACAGTACTCTCTCTATATATATAGAGAGAGAGACTATATATATATGTTTCTATATATCTATACTAATGTAGAAAATATATATAATATAAATATATATATTCTTTATATAAATATACTATATATTTTTTCTATAAAGATCTATATGCATTTATAAATTTATATATAGATAGATATAAAGATATGTATTTTCTACATTAGTCACTGTCCCTGGGCTGTTATTTCCCATCTCCTTCTTTAGATAACTTAGACTTCATTCATCCTCCAAAACTAAGCTCAAGCACCATATCCTCCAGAATTTCCTCAGTGTGATTGATACACTGATATGTATTTCCCATTATGTTCTTTGTACATCATGATCATTGATTAATTGTCTATGTCTTCCATAAGGTTATCCTTGGTGGCAAACATAACATTTTATTTTACCTCTTAGCTTCAGTTTCTAGAGCTAAATAAATAGTTGCTAAATAACTGTTTGTTAGAGGCATAAGTCAATGATCGAATGACAAGTGAATGCAGCCCATAACAAAACTCCCATTAGTCTATCTGGTCACTGGGTTCTCCATGACACCAGGGATGCTGGTTATGGCCACAATAACAAATGATTAGAATTCTTAAATCATTCCCATTGGATAATTTGAAGTTAGGCATGAAGACGTTGTGGAGCAAAGGGAACAGACCCCAGATGAGAAAAACTGGATCTGGATCCTGATTCCTCATACATTCACCATATGTGAGTCATCTCATCATGATTCTGCATACCAATATTTTATCATCCACAATGCAGTGATACTGCCAATGACTGCTTCCCCAGTTGGTCATGTTATTTAAAAATACATCATTTTTTAACTAATTAATCACTCTATAGGTTCTAAATAGCAAGTATTTTGGTTAAAGTTTGCTTTTTCACTACTCAAGAGCAACACTAGAACTGGCACAGAGAATAACAAAATACAGTTCCACCTCTCCACTGCATTGTTCTTGTCTATTTAGTTCTATGATCAGGACTCTTATAAGCAAGTCACTTCCTTGTATCTACAAATTGGAAAAGATGTGATCTTGTGTGTTGGAGAATAGGGTGGCCTCTGGCAAAGCACTGACCATGCAGCAGTGGCAGAAACATCATCTAACATGGTGGCTGGGAACATAGGACCCCAGCCCACAAGATTAGGAAACCTGTGGCACAATACGCTCTGGTTTTAAAGAATGAAGAGATGCAGTGTTTGGGAGTGTGCATAAGGCTGATGCTATAGTTAGAAGCAGTAAAAATGTTTCATAGATTGTTAACTTCCAACAGTTGGACATTTCTAGCTTGAAAGATTACTAGGAGAGATAACCTTGCCATGAATTTCTTCTTTATAATGTTCAACTCGAGAAGAGGTCAGCAAACTTTTTCTTTACAAGGCCAGACAAATAAATATTTTAGGCTTTTCAGGGAAAGCACTCTCTGTTGCAGTGACTTAACTCTAGCACTTATGCAAAATGAGCTGTAGACAATATGTAAATAGATGGGCATGCCTGTGTACCAGTAAAACTTTATTTAGGGACACAGAAGTTTAGATTTCATATCATTTTCATGTGTCATGAAACACTATTCTTCTTTTGATTTTTTTTAAATCAATTTAAAATGTAAAAACCATTCTTAGCTCACAGGCCATGTGAAACAGGTGACAGCAGATTTCAGCCCTGGGCGATAGTTCTCCAGCTCCTGAGCTAGAGCTGGGTGCAGACTATGGGCTATGGTGCAGACTGCTCTAGTTAAGTTTTCTGCATGTCTTTGGGGCTATGAGGTAGGCTGGAGCTGGCTTGCTCTTCTCCTGAAGCTCTGGAATTCTAGCATGTTCCAGGAAGGTGTTGATGTTGGCAATCTGGGGTCTGAGTGCATCCCAGACCGTGTCAGAATGAGGCCTCAGTCTTTGATTCAGTTGCCACCAAGGCCACCCCAAGCAAATTTGCCCCAGCTGTTCACTTAAACCCCACCCCAAAGACTGTGAGTCAGCTAGAGGATGAAAGTGCTGCCTTCAGTCTACCAGCCACTAACATGATTCTAACTGGGAAGGGGTAAAGAGGACTTACCTGGGCAGTGCTTCCAATGAGGCCATGATTGGGTGGTAGCAGGTGGGGGGAGTAAGGGAGGGTGGGGAGGGCTCTCTTCCAGCCTGCCTTCTGGGACCAGGAGGAGCTGGAGCCTAGGAAATGTTGGAGGAAGCATGTTAGAGTACAAAGAACATGGACCTGGGAAATGTGCAGAACCAGGTTTGAAAGTACTCTCACTGTGAACTCAGGGTAAATCATGTCAACCCTGAACCTTCATTTCTCCATGTCACAGGTGAGAGTGATGATTCCATCCCAGGATCCTACAATGTCAGTTGTGGTGGGAGTCCAGCTAATGACAGTCACTCAATCCTGCCATGCATACATCTATTAGGTGCCTCGCCCTGAACCAAACACTGGTCTTGTTCTCAAGACGGCCCTGAGAACAGATACCAGGAAGTCTAACTGCTATCCAAAGTCAGGGACGGCTCCAGAAGGCCTTGCTGTTAAAGCTGAAGGCTTGAAAACTGAGAATGAGGGGAAGCAAAGAGGTAATGTAGCCATGGCCTCAGCAAATGTTCTCAGCACAAAGCACTCGGGAGTCTGGACCTAGTTCATGCATCTTACACAGGAAGAGTGGACTGGTTACAATGGTAAAGCTAAGGCCAATTGGGCATGGACTCCTGGGAGATTCCCCTACCTTTTTACCAACACAGAACAAAGAAGTTGAAGGGGAAATACCTCTTTGCTCTCCTATTGCAGAGAGAGGGTTAACATTTAAGTATGACAAGGATCCATTTCCTTTAGGCTTCTAAAAAGTTTGCAATTCAGAAATATCGATCTCTGTAAAGTAGATGTTGGCCTTTAGTAAGCAATAAAAGAAAAGCATAAACAATCTCTTCTCTGCCAAAGAATTTTGTTTTATTATCTAAGCACCCTGTGCCTTTGAGAAGACTGAACCCTGTCAGTCATCAGTGCCTCCAGCAAGTTTAGTGAAATACTTGAGAAATAAGAAGCAATTGAAAGTGCTTTGCTAATGAGGCATTGGATAATTTTTATTTTCATTAAATGATTTCTAATATTAATGATACTAATTTTCTTGACTACAGTATCCAAATAAGAAACCTTTAGAATACAGTGTCTTTAAAAATAGTTAATACTATCCTATAAACAATTCACATTATTTACTCTTCTCTTTGCCACTCTGCTGGCCCACCTCCACCCTCAAGAAGTGTGTGTGTGTGTGTGTGTGTGTGTGTGTGTGTGTGTGTGTGGACTATTTAGTCATTCATTCACCGTTTCTTTTTGTAAACAATCAAATTCCATCCCAGTAGCTTTCTAACACTTCTGAACACATTCATACTAAATCTTCAACCACCAGTTCATCCTGGTTCTCCATAACCTAATTGTTTATGCTTGTCTTTCTGATCCTAAGTGATGATGAAATCATTTGAATGTTCCTTTCACAGGATATAGAAACATTTTTTTATAAACAATGCTAATAATAAATAAAACCTTTTTTAAAAATGAGGGGAGGGGTACAGCGGTTACACAGGAAGAGTGGACTGTGTGGCACAGCGGTTAAGCGTCTGCCTTGGGCTCAGGGCGTGATCCCAGCGTTCTGGGTTCAAGCCCCACATCAGGCTCCTCTGCTGGGAGCCTGCTTCTTCCTCTCCCACTCCCCCTGCTTGTGTTCCCTCTCTCGCTGGCCGTCTCTATCTCTGTTAAATAAATAAATAAAATCTTTAAAAAAAATAAAAAAAATAAAAAAATAAAAATGAGGGGAACACCCGGGTGGCTCAGCCAGTTAAACCTTCTGTCTTTGACTCAGGTCATGATCCCAGGGTCCTGGGATTGAGTCCTTGCTCAGCGGGGAGCCTGCTTCTCCCTCTTCCTGCAGCCTCCCCTGTTTGTGCTCTCTCTCTCTCTCTGACAAGTAAATAAATAAAATCTTTTTTAAAAAAAGAATGCAATAACATGAGGCCTTTCAGTAAAATAAGTATAAAGCTACTGGAGCCTTCTAATGTGATCTCAGATTCCTTGCCCTGATATTCTACTACTACAAGCCCAGTTCTCATCTCTCAACTCTTGAAAATCATAGGTTGAGGGGAGTTTCAAAAATGGGATGGCTATTTATCTTTTATAAATGCCAAAAGATTTATAAGCCCACTTTTTGTTAAAATCCTATCTTTTCCCTTCACAAAAGGAAAGTAAGCTGAATCAACCAAACGACTTTGCCTAGGATTCTGAACCCATGTTCTGGGATGAATGTATATTCTTAAGGTTATCAGCAGTGTGACTGAAAGAGCATTGAGCAGAGAAATGAGTGATATTTTTCCTAGTACAAGTCCTGTCTCTGCAGTGTTGTGTCAACTTGGGCTAGTTACTGATGTCTTTAGGTCTCATTTTTTTTTTAACATTTTATGACCACTATAGCAAGTGTATAGCAAAAAACCCTCAATATGATATCAAAATATCGTCCTACTTACCTGAGGATGTCTCCCTGTCTGTCTTCTAAAATTTAAGTAAATATTACATCATCCTTTTTGTAGGAAGGATTTCTTGTCCCACTGATTTCAGATAAACAGCCTTTGCATCTACCTGCAGAGCGCTTCGCAATCTATGAAGCCTTTCCATGAAACATTCCCCTCATACCAATGAAACAGATATTATATTACCAATGCTATGGATTATGAAATAGTCTCCAAGATAATAATTTATTTGCTCAGTGAGTAAACAAAGAAAGGCTCAAATTCCAGTGAAATTTCACTTGTCCCATGACATCTTCCATTCTCTATTGTTCTCTTAAAACGTTATTTTACTTAACTCTAATCCGTTTGCATTCCTGTATAAATTTTATTTATTTATTTATTTATTTTTTAGGACTTTTTCAGGGGATAGCATTTTTCTTTTTTTTTTTATTTATAATGATTTTTTATTATATTATGTTAGTCACCATACAGTACATCCCCGGTTTTCAATGTAAGGCTCGATGATTCATTAGTTGTGTATAACACCCAGTGCACCATGCAATACGTGCCCTCCTTACTACCCATCACCGGCCTATCCCATTCCCCCACCCCCCTCCCCTCTGTAGCCCTCAGTTTGTTTCTCATAGTCCATAGTCTCTCATGTTTCATTCCCCCTTCTGATTACCCCCCCATTTCTTTATCCCTTTCTTCCCCTACTGATCATTCTAGTTCTTATGTTCCATAGATGAGAGAAATCATATGATAGTTGTCTTTCTCTGCTTGACTTATTTCACTTAGCATTATCTCCTCCAGTGCCGTCCATGTTGTAGTAAATGTTGAGAACTCGTTCTTTCTGATAGCTGAGTAATATTCCATTGTATATATGGACCACAACTTCTTAATCCAGTCATCTGTTGCAGGGCATCTCGGCTCCTTCCACGATTTAGCTATTGTGGACAATGCTGCTATGAACATTGGGGTGCATATGGCCCTTCTCTTCACTACGTCTGTATCTTTGGGGTAAACACCCAGGAGTGCAATGGCTGGATCATAGGGTAGCTCTATTTTTAACTTTTTAAGGGACCTCCACACTGTTTTCCAGAGTGGCTGTACCAACTTGCATTCCCACCAACAATGTAGGAGGGATCCCCTTTCTCCACATCCTCTCCAACAATTGTTGTTTCTTGCCTTGTCTATTTTTGCCATTCTAACTGGCGTAAGGTGGTATCTCAGTGTGGTTTTGATTTGAATTTCCTTGATGGCTAATGATTTTGAACATTTTTTCATGTGTCTGTTAGCCATTTGTATGTCTTCATTGGAAAAGTGTCTGTTCATATCTTCTGCCCATTTTTTGATTTGTTTATTTGTTTCTCGTGTATTGAGTTTGAGAAGTTCTTTGTAGATCTTGGATACCAGTCCTTTATCTGTAGTGTCATTTGCAAATATATTCTCCCATTCCGTGGGCTGCCTCTTAGTTTTTCTGACTGTTTCCTTGGCTGTGCAGAAACTTTTAATCTTGATGAAGTCCCATAAATTCATTTTGTCTTTTGTTTCTCTTGCCTTTGGGGATGTATCATGAAAAAGGTTGCTTTGGCCGATGTCGTAGAGGTTGTTGCCTATGTTCTCCTCTAGAATTTTGATGGATTCCTGTCTCACATCGAGGTCTTTCATCCATTTGGAGTTTATTTTTGTGTATGGTGTGAGATAGTGGTCAAGTTTCATTCTTTTGCATGTAGCTGTCCAATTTTCCCAGCACCATTTATTGAAGAGACTGTCTTTTTCCCACCGGATGTTTTTTCCTGCTTTATCAAATATTAGTTGCCCAAAGAGCTGAGGGTCCATTTCTGGGCTCTCTATTCTGTTCCATTGGTCTATGTGTCTGTTTTTGTGCCAGTACCATGCTGTCTTTGTGATCACAGCTTTGTAGTACAGCTCGAAATCCGGCATTGTGATGCCCCCAGCTTTGTTTTTCCTTTTCAACAGTTCCTTGGAGATTCGGGGTCTTTTCTGGTTCCATACAAATTTAAGGACTATTTGTTCCAGTTCTTTGAAAAACGTTCTCGGTATTTTGATCGGGATAGCATTGAAAGTGTAGATTGCTCTGGGTAGCATGGACATTTTAACTATGTTAATTCTTCCGATCCATGAGCATGGAATATCTTTCCATCTTTTTATGTCTTCCTCAATGTCTTTTAAGAGTGATTTATAGTTTCTAGAATAAAGGTCCTTTATGTCTCTGGTTAAGTTAATTCCAAGGTAACGTATGGTTTTTGGTGCTATTGTAAATGGGATGGATTCCCTGATTTCTCATTCTTCGTTCTCGTTATTCGTGTACAGAAATGCGACTGATTTCTGAGCATTGATTTTGTATCCCGCCACGTTACTGAATTGCTCTATAACTTCTAATAGTTTGGGAGTGGCTTCTTTTGGGTTTTCCATATAGAGTATCATGTCGTCTGCGAAGAGAGACATTTTGACTTCTTCTTTGCCGATTTGAATACCTTTGATCCCTTTTTGTCGTCTGATTGCTGTTGCAAGGACTTCTAGTACTATGTTGAATAATAGTGGCGAGAGTGGGCATCCTTGTCGTGTTCCTGATCTTAAGGGAAAGGCTTCCAGCTTTTCCCCATTGAGAATAATATTTGCAGTAGGCTTTTCATAGATGGCTTTTATGAGATTGAGAAATGTACCTTCTATTCCTACACTCTGAAGGGTTTTAATCAGGAAAGGATGCTGTATTTTGTCAAATGCTTTTTCGGCATCGATTGAGAGGATCATATGGTTCTTGAGTCTTTTCTTGTTGATATGATGTATCACGCTGATTGATTTGTGAATATTGAACCACACTTGCATCCCAGGTATGAATCCCACTTGATCGTGGTGGATAATCCTTTTAATGAACTGTTGGATTCTATTAGCAAGTATCTTGTTGAGGATTTTGACGTCCATATTCATTAGGGAAATCGGTCTGTAATTCTCCTTTTTGAGGGGGTCTTTGCCTGGTTTGGGGATCAAGGTAATATTGGCCTCATAGAATGAGTTTGGTAGCTTTCCTTCTGTTTCTATTTTTTGAAATAGCTTTAGGAGAATAGGTATTATTTCTTCTTTGAATGTTTGGTAGAATTCCCCAGGAAAACCGTCCGGGCCTGGAGTTTTGTTATTTGGAAGGTTGTTTATCACTGACTCAATTTCTTCATAATTAATTGGCCTGTTTAAGAAATCAATTTCTTCCTTTTTCAATCTTGGTAGTTTATAGGTTTCCAGGAAGGATTCCATCTCTTCCAGATTGCTTAGTTTATTGGCATATAGCTGTTGATAAAAATTTCTAATAATCCTTCCAATTTCAATGGTGTTCGTCGTGACCTCTCCTTTTTCATTCATAATTTTAATAATCTGGGTCCTTTCTCTTTTCTTTTGGATAAGTCTTGCCAGTGGTCTGTCAATTTTATTGATTCTCTCCAAGAACCAGCTTCTAGTCCTGTTGATCTGCTCTACTGTACTTCTGGTTTCTGCTTGATTGATTTCAGCTCTAATTTTGGTCAACTGCTTCCTTGTGCGTGGATTAGGCCTGTCCCTCTGTTGCTGTTCCAGCTTCTTGAGGTGAGAATATAAAAACTGCATTTTAGATTTTTCTATTCTTTTGAGTGAGGCTTGGATGGCTATGTATTTCCCCCTTAGGACCGCCTTTGCAGTATCCCATAGGTTTTGGACTGTTGTATTTTCATTCTCATTGGTCTCCATAAATTGTTTAATTTGATTTTTGATTTCCTGGTTTATCGAGTCATTCCTGAGCAGGATGGTTCTTAGTCTCCAAGTGTTTGAGTTTCTTCCAAATTTTTCCTTGTGGTTGAGTTCCAATTTCAGAGCGTTGTGGTCTGAGAATATGCAGGGGATAATTTCAATCTTTTGGTATCAGCTGAGGCCTGTTTTGTGTCCCAGAACATGGTCTATTCTTGAAAATGTTCCATGGGCATTAGAATAGAATGAGTATTCTTTGGTTCTGGGGTGTAGTGTTCTATATATATCTAAGAGGTCCAACTCGTCGAGTATGGCATTCAAAGCCTTTGATTCTTTGCTTAGTTTTTGCCAGGGTGTTCTGTCTATTTCTGAGAGTGGAGTGTTGAGGTCCCTACTATTAATGTATTTTTATCTATATGTCTCTTTATTCTGGTTAAGAGTTGGCTTGTGTATCTTGCTGCTCCCCTGTTGGGGGCATATATATTTATAATTGTCATATCCACTTGTTGAATACTTCCTTTAAGAATAATATAGTGCCCTTCTGCATCTCTAACTATAGTCTGTATTTAAAATCCAGTTTATCTGATATGAGAATTGCTACCCCAGCTTTCTTTTGGGGTCCATTTGCGTGAAAGATGGTACTCCATCCCCTTACTCTCAGTCTGAATGCATCTTTGGGTTCGAAATGAGTCTCTTGTAGACAGCAAATGGATGGGTCATTTCTTTTTATCCAATCTGCAACCCTGTGGCGCTTAAAGCAAGAATTTAAACCATTAATGTTAAGACTGAGTACTGAGAGATATGCTTTTAATTCTGCCATGTTGTCAGTAAAGTCTTTGTTTGTATTGGCTGTGACTTTCTGTTTTGTATCACTCTTGGGGTCTTTTTACTTTTATAGAACCCCCCGTAATACCTCCTGTAGGGCTGGTTTCGTGGTTACGAAATTGGCTAGTGACTGTCGATTCTGAAATGTCTTTATTTCTCCATCAATTCTGAATGACAGCCTTGCTGGATAAAGGATCCTTGGCTGCATGTTTTTCTCTGAAAGAGCTTTAAAAATGCTCCCCCAACCCTTTCTCTCATTCCAGGTCTGTGTAGACAGGTCTGACGTAATTCTGATGCCTTTGCCTTGGTACGTGAGAAATTTCTTTGCCCTGGCCGCTTTCAATACTGTATCCTTGGATCTCATATTTGCGAGTTGCACTATGACGTGACATGGTGTAGGTCTGTCATGGTTGAGCTTGGGAGGGGTCCTCTCTGCCTCTTGGACACGAATTTTTGTTTCCCTTGCTAGATTAGGGAAGTTTTCAGCTACAATTTGTTCAAATATCTCTTCTAGACCTCTGTTTTTCTCCACCCCCTCGGGGATGCCAATGATTCTAACATTGGATCGTTTCGTTGAGTCAGTAATCTCCTGTAGCCAACATTCGTGGGCGTGGATTTTTTTAAGACCATCTTCTATTTTTATTTTTTCCTCTATTAACCCATCCTCCAATTCACTAACCCTTTCCTCCGCTTCCGTGACCCTGGCCGTCAGAGCCTCTAGTTTTGCCTGCATTTGGCTCATAGAATTTTTAATTTCTGTCAGATTCGCTCTCATTTCTGCCCTTAGGGATTCTATATTCTCAGTAATATTTTCCTGAATACTTTTTTCAAGTCTACTCATTATCTTGACCATTGTTACTCTGAACTCCATTTCTGATAATTTGGTTACATCCATATCCGTTACTTCTGTGGCAGAGGCCACTGACACACTGTCTTTTCTTTGCTGGGGGGGGGCTTTTCCTTCTTGTCATTTTAATGGGGGGAGGTTGCGGGGTTGTCCAGAGCCCAAAATTATTGACTGGGTCCCAGGCCGTGCCCCTTGTTTTATAGGGATCTTAGAGATGTGGGCTTCTTCTTTAAAGATTTTATTTATTTACTTATCTGAGAGAGGGAGACAGACAGTCAGCAAGAACGAAACAGAAGCAGGGGAGTGAGAGAGGAAGAAGCAGGCTCCCAGCGGAGGAGCCAGATGAAGGACTCCTTTCCGGAACGCTGGGATCACGCCCTAAGCCGGAGACAGGCGCTCAATGACTGCGCCACCCAGGCGCCTCGGGTTGTGGGCTTCTTGATTTTTCAGCCTGCCTTCTGTGTTCTGGGGGAGGGGCCTGCCGCGCCGTTACTCAGGCAACCCTGTTTGGGTAGAGTCTCCATGTCCCCTGCGAGGGAGGATGGGGATGGGCACTCTCTGAGCCGGTATTTCCAGGCTTTTGTTCTCTGGCGGCTTTCCCTGGCGGCCGACTATGCCTCTTCTGAGGGTCAGAGCAGCAGAGGCTGCATTGTCTCAGAACAGAGGGATTGTGGCCCATTCTCCACTGATGTTCTGGCCACTTTAACTCTATTACTGTTGGTGCTGCTCAACCCTGCAGCGTTCCGGGTTGTGCGCACCAACTCGGCGACCCTGCCCTCACTTCCAGGGCCGGCGCGTCTCTGTCCTTTGTGATTCTAATGCCGCCAGCCACCGGCAGCCCAGTCTCTGTCCTTTGTGTTTCTAATACCGCCAGCCACCGGCCTGAGCGTCTCTGTCCTTTGTGTTTCTAATGCTGCCAGCCACCCGCCGCCCCTCGAGCTCCAGGGTCTCCCGGTCTCAGTCTATGCCCAGTGAGCACACCTCGATTCCGGAGTTTCGTGAGAAGCCTGGTGGCGCGCGCACCCGGTTCAGGGTCTCAGTCTGCTGTTTCGCGGGTGCCGACCGCGAGTCCGCCCGCTCCCCCGTGCAGGTGGCCCGCCAGCCGCCAGCCGCCAGCCGCCCCGCGCGCGCTCCGGGAGTTCCCAGTCTCAGTCTGGATCCCGTGAGCACACCGGGATTCCGGTGTTCCGGGAGATGCCTGGTGGCGCGCGTTCACGGCTCACCGGTCTCAGTCCGCTCTCTCGTGGGTGCCCTCTGTGAGTCCCCCCGCTCCCCCGTTCAGGTGGCTGCCGCTTCCCGGCGCCCAAACGCGCCAGCTCCCTCCCCCTTCCGTTTATCTTCTGATATCCGTGCACAGTTTACAGCTCCCCTCTTCGTACCTCAATACTCAGCGCTGGAGATGTTCATTTGTAGAGATCCAGATGCATCATCCTGCGTCTCAGGCTGATTCCGTGGTTATTTAGGCTGGTCTGGTACCTATCCAGCTCGACTCAGGGGACCGGCTGAAAAAGGGGTTCCCTACTCCTCCGCCATCTTAACTCCTCCTCAACTTGAATTTAAAAAATAAAATCAATAGTTGGTAACACTGAGATGACAGTGATATTAGAGTTATCTGACAAAATTTCAAAACAGTCATCATAAAGATATTTCAGTGAATAATCACATACTCAGACAAATAAATAATAAGATAACCTCAGCAAAGAAGAACCAACTGGAAATTTTAGAACTAAAAAATATATAATGGCCAAATTAAAACTCAATTGTTGGGCTGAATAACAGAACGAATATAATGGAGAAAAAAATCAGTAAATTTGAAGAGAGAATAGAAATTATGCAATCTGGACACGTGGGTGGCTCAGTCCCAGTTAAGCACCTGCCTTCAGCTCAGGTCATGATCCCAGGGTCCTGGAATAGAGTCCCAGCTCTGCAGGGAGTCTGCTTCTCCCTCTGCCCCTCCCCCCTGCTCATGTGCTCGCGCGCTCGCTCTCTCTCTCTCCCCAAAATAAATAAAATCTTTAAAAAAAGGAAGAAATTACCCAATCTGAACAACAAAGAAAAATAGACTGGGAAAAAAAAAGAAAGAAAGAAAAGAGCCTGAGGTACCTGTAGGACTATAATATCAAACCTATTATTTGTGTCATTGCAGTCCCAGAAGGAGAGGACAAGGAAGGAAGGGCTGGAAATTTCCCAAATTCAACAAAATACATATATCTACAGATTCTAGAAGCTGAGAGAAACCCCAAAATGGCAAAACAAAAGAAATCTTCCCAAAACACAAGTCAAACCTCCAAACTTTAAAGACAAAAATCTTGAAAGCAATGAGAGGTAAAAGACGCTTATAGGGGGAAAATAATTTAAATGACAGTGGATTTCTCATCACAAACCATGGAGAGCAGAGGAAGTGTTATGACATTTTTGAAGTACTGAAAGAAAACAAATGTTAACCCAGAATTCTCTATCCCATGAAAATATCCTTCAAGATTGAAGGAGAAATCAGGATGAAGGGGAAATTCTCAGATGAAGGAAAATAAAGAGAAGATGTTACGAGAAGTCCTAGCATAAAAGAACAGCTAAATAAGTTCTCTAAAAAGTAAGGAAAGGATAAGAGGAGGAAATCTTTGAACATCAGAAAGGCAGAAAGAACAATGGAAAAAGTACAATGTGGGAAAATACAGTATCTTTCTTTTCCTCTTGAGATTTCTAAATTATATTTGGTAGTTAAAGAAAAATTTATAGCATTGTCTGATGTATATCTAAATATATGTAGAGGAACTATTTAAGAAAATTATAAATGGATGATGGTAAAGAGATACAAAAGGAGGTACGTTTTCCATTCTTGAATTGGTTAACTATTAATACCAGTAGACTATGGTAAATTATGTATATACAATATAGTATCCTAGAGCAACACCAGGAAAAGTATAGAGAGCGATACACTTGAAAACACTATAGATAAATAAAAATAAAGTTCTAAATAAATGTTCAAGTAACCCACAGGAAGGAAAGAAAAAGATAACAGAAATGAAAAACAGATGACAAATGGAAGATAAAAAACAAAAGGACAGATTTAAGTTCTAAAATATCAATAATAACATTAAATGTAATTACATTCATGTAAATGGTTTACATACACCAATTAAAAGACAGGAATTGACAGAATGGATTTAAAAACCATGGACATCAAGGAGGGCACATAATGGAATAAGCACTGGTTATTTTTTAAGACTGATGAATCACTGACCTCTACCTCTGAAACTAGTAATACATTATGTATTAATCAATTGAATTTAAATAAAAAATATAAATTAAAAAAATAGCCAAACATAAGCCATCTACAAGAAATGCACTTCAAATATAATGGTGTAGATAGGTTGAAAGTCTCATACACCTCATTACTCCTAGACAGAGTCTGAAGTCCTGAGTAACAGCTCAACTTCCCACAAGGCCTCTGCTAATACTGCCCTGAGTTTCCACTAGGCCTCCTCTGATACCACCCTCATTTCCACCAAATAGGGAGGAAGTACAGGTTTCCCTCACAGCCTCCAGGTTTCCCTCATGGCCTCCACTGGCCCTGCGGCTGGCTGGCAGGGCTGGAAGTCCAAACTCTCTACCCTATCTCCTCTAACAACAGCCCTGTGTGGGGTTGGGGGTCCTTACTGCAGCCTGACAGAGTGGAAGTCTAAGTTCCCTGTTCAACCAGTGCTGTGGAGGGTGGGCAACCCCGTTTTGTTCTGTGGTATTTGGTTACAGTAGAGCAATTATTCTCTAAAAGTTTTCTGACTCACTGCGTTGTCACTTTCCTGGATCTTTCTTTGACTAGAGGCAGTGGGCTTTGGTTGGGCTTTTGTTGTCTGTGCCCATTGGTATTTCCAGGTTGCTGACTTCTTCAGCTCCAACTCTGGAATATATAAAGCAAAAAGAAAACAGAGGGGACCCACCATCATGCTATTTATTAGGTCCCCATGCCCTTAGCCAGTCTGCTTTCTTCTCTACCTCTCAGAGTCTTATATTTGTTTTACATAAACTATGCAGGATTTTTCATTGTACTTGGTGAGAGGAATAATGGAAACTAAATCTACTCATCTTCCCAGAAGTAGAAGTCCCAACAATTAACTATTTAGGAAACTTATCTGCCATTTATTTTTCTGAAATATTTAAGAACCTTTTAGATTTGCCAATTCCTCTAATTGAAGCAAATGTTTCAGTGAAGCAATCAGTAAAGAAGATGAAGCATCCATCCAGCATCACGCCATTGGGAGGAATGAATAAGACTAAAAAAAGGTAAACAATAACAAAGAAAACTCTAAAGAAGAAAAACAAGATGGAGTTGATGGGTAAGGGGAAATACATCTATTCCTACCATCTCAGGGTCAATCTAGATGAAAAATCAGTCTGTGAGATAAAGGATGAACATAAGCTAACTACAGCCACATCAGGTAAACATGAAGTGAGTGATTCAGATGCAGGATGCAAATTGTTATTAATAAGAATTAATACCTAGCCATTATCTTTTTAGTAACCATATATAGTAGCCATTAAGCCTTAACTTGCTGGAAGGAAGGGAGGGAGGGAGGATGGAATGTTTTTAGTCTCTGCCATCGGCAGTACCAAACCTACTCATAGATAGGATTATGCCTCAGCCAGTTATAATGCCCTAAGTGATGTACCAATGAATAAGATGGTATTTTCACCTCTGTTACCCACTTTCCTACTCCTTAGGACTTTCATTTTTTTTTTTAAGATTTTATTTATTTATTTGACAGAGAGAGAGACAGCCAGTGAGAGAGGGAACACAAGCAGGGGGAGTGGGAGAGGAAGAAGCAGGCTCATAGCAGAAGAGCCTGATGTGGGGCTCGATCCCAGATCGCTGGGATCACGCCCTGAGCCAAAGGCAGACGCTTAACCACTGTGCCACCCAGGCGCCCCTCCTTAGGACTTTCAATATGACTGTTTGTGGCATCCTTTACACTCTGCTTTACTCACTATTAGTAGTGCTTGAGTTCAACAGCAAAGGGCTTCTCTCCTGCTACTTCTTCCCCAGGAACTTGGAAAGTGGACAATCTCTGAGAGTGAAACAATACAATCAACAGTTAATGGATTAGAACCGAGTTATGACAATTGACCATCAAGAGACAGAATGGCTCTCAGACCAGCAGTACCTGACTAGAACCAAAAAGATACTAGCCTCTCTAAGGAAATGTGCCGAGAAGAATGGGTATGATGAGTAATGCAGGCAAAGAAAAAGGCAGGTGAGGGGAAAGTTCTGACACTGTGTCTCCTGCCCTGTGCCAGGGAAGAGATGCCCAACCCCAGGGAGCAGAAACCTGCTCATGGGGCAGAATAACCTGTTATGAGGAGTGAAGGCATGTGACCAATGCATTAGACATCTCCTGCTGACAGCCTATGCTCTGCAAGCAGCTTCTGACTACCATTTTCTCTTTGTATATTTGTCTACAAAGAGAAAACAAGCTGGGCAGCGGATATAATATTTACTCTGATTCGAATTCTCATTGTAAAGTAAGAAAATGGTGTTTTGGTTTTTAATCATCAATCTATGTAAGTCAATCATCCAGCTCTATTACTTCTGAGGACACTGACAATCATCTTCAGAGCCCAAAAAGCCAACGCCCAGAGAAAGCTAACCTGCCTCCTCCACTCTTAGGAAGAGCTTCCTGATGGACAGTCAACCTTCCTCATGGGATGCCTTCTGGTCTCATTGCTTGTTTTTTCAAACTGCAACATACAACCTCCACCTCTCTTCAGATTCCCTAGTGCCTTATCTTTTCATTAAGGTAGACCCCCTGATGCACCATCCTTTTAAAATACTACATCCAGTTGCTAGACTAGACTCTTGCTCAGTGTCTGAGGCTGGGTCTGTGTTCCAAACCTGCCCCATCCAGGACAGCAACTTCAGTTCCAGGCACTGGTCTGTGGGTACCTGGGCCATCACCATGGTTACCTAGACCATCCTTGGCTACGTCTTGAGAAACAGAACTGGCCAAGAAGCAGGAAACATAATTGAATACTTTTAACATGTACAGCCTCTCCAAAGATTATAAATCATTATTACTGCAGACTTCGGGTCTGAGGCTGATGAAAAAAACCTGAAAGTATTCAATACTGTCTTAATATTTAAGTGCATAATGGAACTGCATATGTAAGGAATGTTTTTTTTATCAATATAATTATGAACATGACCCATGAATCATGTGAAACAAGTCATAAATCATAACCTTCCTGTAAGTCTTGTAAAGGTATCAAAACACAACTCAAGATAAGAACATCTTTCTTCTAGGGGCGCCTAGGTGGCTCAGTCATTAAGCATCTGCCTTCGGCTCAGGGCGTGATCCCGGTGTTCTGGGATCAAGCCCCACATAGAGCCCCACATTGGGCTCCTCAGCTGAGAGCCTCCTTCTTCCTCTCCCACTCCCCCTGCTTGTGTTCCCTCTCTCGCTGGCTGTCTCTCTGTCAAATAAATAAATAAAATCTTTAAATAAAAAAAAAGAACATCTTTCTTCTAAAGCTAAATCAACTAATGCTTTTTCACCCATGAATTCAGCCTCCAAACGGAATCATTTAAGCACACAGAGACACAGGTAGCCTTGTTCTGTGAGTAGATAATTTTTGTGGTCAGCCATGGAACCATATAAAAAAATGACTGTATGATGGGGGACATCCTGGGGTGGAAGTACTCCCTCCAGACCTCAGCATTGCCCCACTTTCTTCTTCCCACTTGTAAGGGAAGGGACATCCCTCAGGTCCTCAGCCACTGGCTGCAGCAACCTCAGACCTGTACAAAACCCACATAGATCTGGGGAGCCCAAGTCATCAGCAATAGCAAAGGGCAAAGGACCCCCAACTTCTTCAGCAGCTGTGGCCATCCAATATCTGGCTGCAAGAGGGACTGAATCCATCCATCCATCTTGTGAAGTCCTTCATCTTATTTGTTTCAAAATAGGTTCAAAGATAACATGTGGCAATAACATGTATACATAGATAATTAGATTGAGAAATATGTTCCAGCTCTCAAATGTTATTTCTTTTCCACACTCACAGATATAGTAACATGACACACCCTAAGGTGTTTCCACCTGGATAGACAAAAACATTTTCCCAGTCTTTGGCTGACCATAGTAGAAAAACTGAACAACTCTCTGGGCTTTTGTTATTTTTCTTATAAACTCAAATATAATTTCCTTAAACCAGCATTTCCCAGTCTGTGTTTCAGATACTATGAGGTGCTAGAAAAAGGATCTCATTTTCAAAGAAGTTAAGAAATGCTGCATATGATATCTAATGGTTACAGACTCACAAGAAACAGTATGTTAGAATCTTTAAGGTTCTGGGCAGGGTTGTAATTAAAAACCAACGGAATATTATTTAACCAGATTTTTTTTATTGGTTTATGTGTGTGTACATATATACATATGAAATATCTGTTGTCAAAAGCTTCTTTCAGGTATGATTTGCATACAATCATATGTACTCATTTATATGTCACAGTTTAATGAGTTTGACTAATGTATTCACCCATGTACCGTCAGCACAATAAAAAATGCAGAATATTTCCATCATTCCAAATTTTTCTGATTATTCTTTCCATAAATCTATAACCCATGCCCAATGATGAGAAAAACATCACACAAGCCCAAACTGAGGGATATTGCACAAAATACCTGACCAGCACTCGTCAAAATGGTCAAATCAAGAAAAACAAGAAAAAAATGATAAATTGTCCCAGATTTCAGGATAAGAAAGGAACATCGCAACAAAAGTAGGGTCCTATATTGGATTCTGGAGTAGTAAAAGGACATTAATAGAAAAACTAGTGTAATCTGAATAAAGACTAGAGTTTAGTTAATACTAGTGGACCAATGTTGTTCTTAGTTTTATTAAATGGACCACAATAAAGCAACATGGTAACATTAAGAAAAAAAGAAACTGGGTGAGGAATGTAAGGCACTCTCTGTACCCATCCATTATCTGACAGCTTCAATAGGTCAGGAGTCCTAGCATGGCTAAGCTGATGCCCTGCTTGGGGTATCACAGGCTGTAATCAAGGTGTCAGTCAAGCTGCATTTCTTTCTAGAACAAGGAGTCTTATTCCAAGTTCACATGAATGTTGGAAGAATCACAGTTCCTTGCAATTACAAGAATGAAGTTTTCTGTTGGCTATCAGGTGGAGGTCACTCTCGGCTACTAGAGGCTGCCCACACCTCCTTGCCAGGTGCCCTGCCACACACAGCAGCTCACTTCTTAAAGGCCAGCAGGAGAATCTTCCTCCAGTCTGTTAAAACGGAGTCTTATGTAGATTGATGTAGTCACGATAATGACATCCCATCAACTATTCTGTACAATCTAACTAAACCAAGATAGTGACATCCCATCAGCATATTCTATTTATTAGAAGCAAGCTCACACTCAAAGGAGGGGATTGCATAGGAGTCACAAGGGGGAACCAAGATAACTATTTTTCTTTAATCTCTGCATTGTATCGATCCCTTTTAAGAGAGAATTTTGGAGGCACAGAGACACAAAAATAAATCTAATCCCAACCCTTATTTTGACAGAAGAAGAAACTGAGACCCAACAAAGTGAAATGACCATTTCAGGCACATAAATGATCAAAAAGAAAGTAAGGGCTAGACCCCCAGTCCTATGAAAGGAAAACTTTTCTGAAACTCTATAAACTCTTTAGTTTAGCTTTTTAAAAATTTTATTCCATGTTAAAATAAATTCATAGCTTCCAGTAACATGATGCCTACATTTTCATCAGATAAACATTACCAAATGCCAATTATTAAGCATCTCCTTAGGGTGGGCACAAATTTAAGTTTATGAAATGAGCATACTATCTGTAATTGGACAAAAACAATAAAACAAGGTTCAGCAATAAAGCTTTAGCAAGATTTGGAAAGGTATGAAAAATCTAGAATGAGAAACCATGTTACATTTTGTGATGATCATTTTCTCGTAACTTCTCACACAAATTCTGCATCCACATCTTTTCATTTTCAATCATTTTGCTCAGATTATTTCACAGCAAACAAAATATCTCCCAAATACAGGAGTAATATTTCATCTGGACAACTACAAGAGATACTAGCTCATATTTGGGTTAATTAAGAGATTTTGTTGCTTACAGTATATTTGTCATAGGACAAAAAGTAGCTGTGTTGTTCCATAGGGTGTGACATGAAAGACAGAAAAATAGTTGTTTGTTTTGTTCAGTTTTGTTTTTAAATGACTATCATGGCTATTTGTCAGAAACCTTTAGATAGCCCATTCTAAAAGAAAAATAAGAATAAATTAATTTTAATAATGGTAGTTTTTATGCAATGCAAAACCTACACTACATACTGAGCATAAAATAACAGGAAAGAATTTCTAAACAACAACTAAAATGACCTATTTATATGAAAAATAACATTTTAGTTCCTCTATGCTGACTGGTCCAAAATAAAGATTATAGGAGAATTCTGAAAATTAACAAACTAGGAAACTGTAGGAAAAGTAGTCTTTAAAAATGTAAATGAGGAAGAGGAGTTCAGATGGCAGAGTTGTAGGGGGACTCTGGGCTTGTCTCATCCCTTGAACACAGCGAAGTCAACATCAAATCATTTTGAACAACTAGGAAATCAATCTGGGGATTAAGAAAATAGTCAGCACAATTAGAGGGAAAGAACATGGTGAGGTTCCAAGATGTGAATTGGGGGAGAGAAAAGCCTGGGTGCTACAAAGGACTGGGTGCTCTCTCAGTGAAGAGAAGTCAGGGAAAGAAGAAAAGAGTAGGAGAAAGAGCAGTGTTTAGGGTTTCTGCAAGATGCTGTAGTGTGGGAATACCCTCCAGCGGAGGCTAGAGTTGCTTACACCAAACCCCACTCCCCTGCACCCAACAGAGACATCTTTACTAGGGCAGGTCTGACTGTGAGCCAGTGCAGAGCCTCTCCCTCAGACGACCAGCACAGACCTCCTGTATGTGCCAAGTCTACTGATCATGGAATGCTCCAAAGCATCAGCTTCAGTTTTGGTGGAAATAGGACCAGGTGTTTTTTTTTTTTTTCCTTTGGAATAGTGTTTTTTTGTTGTTCATCTGTTGCTTTGTTTCCTTTTCTTGTTTTTTGGATCAGGCTTCTTTTAAAAAAAATCAGTCTTACCTTAACAAACAAATCAAAGCACACCTATTTAAAGGTCCAAACACTCCCCACTGTAAGCAAGGAGGAACTCTGCAGAGGACTGTCCTGTGGGAAGAGCAGCCAAAACACAACAGCAGAGCACATAGCAAACACCAGAAACACTTCCTGAAGCATAAGGCCCTGAAGTGTATGACCCCTTCTTAATATAGTATTATTCTCAGGAGAAAACATAAGCTTTCATAACACGCAAAAGACAGAAACCTAAACATAATGACAAGATGGAGGAATTCACCCCAAAAGAAAGATCAAGAAGAAATCACACCAGAGATTTGCTCAAAACAGATATTAGCAATATATTTCCATGAGAATTTAGAACAACAGTCATAAGAATAGTAGCTGGACTTGAAAGAAGCATGGGAGACACCAGAGAAACCCTTGCTCCAGAAATAAAAGATCTAAAAACTAGTCAGGCCAAAATTTTAAAAATGCTATAACTGAAATGCAAAACTGACTGGATGCAATCACAATGAGGATGAAGGAAGCAGAGAAGAGGATAGGTGAAACAGAAGATAAAATTATGGAAAATAATGAAGCTAAAAAGAAGAGGTAAAGAAAACTATAAGATCATGACTATAGACTTAAGGAACTCAGCAATTCCACAAAGCACAATAATATCCATATCATAGGAGGCCCAGAAGAAGAAGAACGGAACAATGAGGCAAAAGGTTTATTTGAACAAATCATAGCTGAGAACTTCCCTAATCTGGCAAAAGAAATAAGCATTCAAGTTCAAGAGGCACAGAGAACCCCTCTCAAAATTAACAAAAACAGGTCACCACCAACACATATCATAGTGAAACTTGCAAAATACAAAGATAAAGAGAGAATTCTGAAAACAGCTAGGGACAAAAGGCCCCTTAACCTACAAGGGTAGACACATAAGGTCAGCAGCTGATCTGTCCACAGAAACCTGGTGGGCCAGAAGAAAGGGGCATGATATATTCAACATGCTAAGTGGGAAAAATATGCAGCCAAAAATACTATATCCAGCAAGGCTGTATTTCAGAATAGAAGGGGAGCTAAAGAGCTTCCAAGGCAAGCAAAAACTAAAGGACTTCATGAACACTAAACTAGCTCTGCAAGAAATATTAAATGGGACTCTTTGGGAAAGAGAGACCAAAAGCAACAAAGACTAGAAAGGAACACAGACAATCTACAGGACCAGTGACTTTACAGGTAATACAATGGCACTAAATTCATATCTATCAATAATTACTCTGAATGTAAATGGACTAAATGCTCCAATCAAAACATATAGGGTATGAGAATGAATTTAAAAAAATAAGGCCTATTGATATGCTGCTTACAAGAAACTCATTTTAGACCCAAAAACACCGCCAGATTGGATGTGAGGAAGTGGAGAAACATCTATCCTGCTAATGGGCATCAAAAGAAAGCTGGGGTAGCCATACTTATATCAGACAAACTAGATTTTAAACCAAAGACTATAATAAGAGATGAAGAAGGGCGCTATATAAGGGGGCCTACACAACAAGATTTAACAATTGTAAATATTTATACCCCCACCTTGAGAGCAGTCAAATATATAAATCAATTAATAACAAACTTAAAGAAACTCATTGATAATAGTAAAGTAATAGTAGGGGATTTTAACACCCACAGCAATGGACAGATCATCTAAGCAGAAGATCATCAAAGAAACAATGGCTTTGAATGATGCACTGGACCAGATGGGCTTAACAGATATATTCAGAGCATTTCATCTCAAAGCAGCATAATACCCATTCTTTTTGAATGCACATGGAACATTCTCCAGAATAGATCATATATTGGGTCAGAAATCAGGCCTCAACCAGTACACAAAGATTGAGATCATGGGAGGCATATTTTTCAGACCATAATGCCCTGAAACTTGAAGTCAACTGCAAGAAAAAAAATTGGAACGACCACAGATACGTGGAGATTAAAGAAAATCCTACTAAAGAATGAATGGGTTAACTAGGAAATCAAAGAAAAAAATTAAAAATAAATGGAAGCAAATGAAAATGAAAATACAACAGTCCAAAACCTTTGGGATGAAGCAGAGGCAATCATAGGAGGAAGTACATAACAATACAGGCCTTCCTCAAGAAGCAAGAAAAGTCTCGAATACACAATCTAAACTTACACCTAAAGAAGCTGGAAAAAGAACAGCAAATAAAGCCTAAAACCAGCAGAAGAAGGGGTATAATTATGATTAGAGCTGAAATAAATGATATAGAAATTTAAAAAACCACAGAACAGATCAGTGAAACTAGGAGCTGGTTGTTTGAAAGAATTAACAAAATTGATAAAAACTCTAGGCAGACTTATCAAAAAGAAAAGAGAAAGGACCCAAATAAATTAAATCATGAATGAAAAAGGAGAGATCACAACCAACACCAAAGAAATACAAACAATTATAAGAGAAAATTATGAAAAATTATATGCCAACACACTGGGCAATCTGGAAAAATGGAGAAATTCCTAGAAACATATAAACTACCAAAACTGAAAATGTAAGAAATAGAAAATTTGAACAGACACTTAACCAACAAAGAAATAAATAGCAGTAATAAAAAATCTCCCAACAAATGGCAGTCCAGGGCCAGATGGCTTCCCAGGGGAATTCTACCAAACATTTAAAGAAGAGTTAATACCTATTGTTCTCAAACTGTTCCACAAAATAGAAGTGGAAGGAAAACTTCTAAACTCATTCTATAAGGCCAGCATTATCTTGATTCCAAACCCAGACAAGGACTCCACCAAAAAAGGGAATTACAGGCCAATATCCCTGATGAACAAGTAGCAAAAATCTTCAACAAAATACTAGCAAAATCAAATCCAAAAGTACATTAAAAGAATCATTCGCCACAATCAAGTGGGATTTATTCCTGGGCTGCAGGGGTGGTTCAATATCCAAAAATCAGTCAACATGATACACCACATTAATAAAATAAAAGATAAGAACCATATGATCCTCTCAATAGATGAAGAAAAAGCGCTGGACAAAATACAGCATCCTTTCTTGATAAAAGCCCTCAAGAAAGTAGAGATACAAGGAACATACTTCAACATCAGAAAGGCCATATATAAAAGACCCACAGCTAATATCATCTTCAATGGGGAAAAACTGAGAGCTTTTCCCTTAAGGTCAGGAATATGGTAGGGATGTTCACTCTCACCATTGTTGTTCAACATACTACTGGGAGTCCTAGCCTCAGCAATCAGACAACAGAAAGAAATATAAGGCATCCAAATCAGCATGGAAGAAGAAAAACTTTCACTCTTCACAGATGACATGACACTCTATTTAGAAAACCTGAGACACTCCACCAAAACACTGCTAGAACTGACACATAAATTCAGGAAAGTCACAGGATATAAAATCAATGTACAAAAATCTGTTGCATTTCTATACACCAATAATGAAGGAGCAGAAAGAGAAATCAAGGAATTGGTCTCATTTATAATTACACCAAATATTATAAGATACCTAGTAACAAACCTCTTTGGTTAAAGAGGTAAAAGAACTATACACTGAAAATTATAGAACACTTATGAAAGAAACTGAAGAAGACACAAAGAAATGAAAAAACATTCTATGCTCATGGATTGGAAGAACAAATGTTAAAATGTCTATACTACCCAAAGCAATCTCCACATTCAATGCAATCCTGATCAAAATAGTACCAGCATTTTTCACAGAACTAGAACAAAAAATCTTAAAATGCATATGAAACCAGAAAAGTTCCTGAATAACCGAAGTAATGTTGAAAAAGAAAAGCAAAGCAAGAGGCATCACAATCCTAGAAAAGGTGTATTGCAAAGTTGTAATCATCAAGGCAGTATGATACTGGCACAAAAACAGACATTGAATAATGGAACAGAATAGAGAACCCAGAAATGGACCCACAACCTTATAGTCAACTAATCTTCAAGAAAGCAGGAAAGAATATCCAACGGAGTAAAGACAGTCTCTTCAACAGACTGGTGGGAAAAATGGACAGCTACATGCAGGAGAATGAAACTGGACCACTTTCTAACACCATACACAAAAGTAAGTTCAAAATGGCTGAAAGACCTAAATTTAAGACAGAAAACCATCAAAATCCTAGAGGAGAAAACAGGCAGCAACCTCTTTGATATCAACTGTGGCAACTTCTTGCTAGGCACATTTCCAGAGGCAAGGGAAACAAAACAAAAAATGAACTATTGGGACCTCATCAAGATAAAAACCCTCTGCACAGTGAAGGAAACAATCAACAAAACTGAAAGGCAACTGATGGAATGGAAGAAGATATTTGCAAATGACATATTGCATAAAGGGTTAGTATCCAGAATCTATAAAAACTCATCAAAATCAACACCCAAGGGGTGCCTGGGTGGCTCAGTCAGTAAGTGTCTGCCTTTGGCTCAGGGCGTGATCCCAGGGTCCTGGGATCGAACCCCACATCAGGCTTCTCTGCTGGGAGCCCGCTTCTTCCTCTTCCACTCCCCCTGCTTGTATTCTCTCTCTCGCTGGCTGTCTCTCACTGTCAAGTAAATAAACAAAGTCTTAAAAATAATCAACACCCAAAAAATAATAATCCAGTTAAGAAATGGGCAGAAGGCATGAACAGACATTTATCCAAAGAAGACATACAAGTGGCTAAAAGACACATAAAAAAATACTCAACATAACTGAGCATCAGGGAAATACAAATCAAAACCACAATGAGATACCACCTCACACCAGTCAGAATGGCCAAAATTAATGACTCAGGAAACAACAGATGTTGGTGAGGATGCAGAGAAAGGGGAATGCTTTTGCACTGTTGGTGGGAATGCAAACTGGTGCAGCCACTCTGGAAAACAGTATGGAGTTCCTCAAAAAGCTAAAAATAGAACTACCTTACAACCCAGCAATTGCACTAGCAGGTATTTAGCCAAAGGATACAAAAATGCTGATTCAAAGGGATGCATGCACCTTTTTCAAGACACATCTCCAAAGGCAAGAGAAACAAAAGATAAAATGAACTTGTGGGACTTCATCAAGATAAAAAGCTTCTGCACAGCCAAGGAAACAGTAAAAAAAAACTAAGAGGCAGCCCATGGAATGGGAGAATATATGTGCAAATGACACTACAGATAAAAGACTGGTATCCAAGATCTACAAAGAACTTCTCAAACTCAATACACGAGAAACAAATAAACATATCAAAAAAGGGGCAGAAGATATGAACAGACACTTTTCCAATGAAGACATACAAATAGCTAACAGACACATGAAAAAATGTTCAAAATCATTAGCCATCAGGGAAATTCAAATCAAAACCACACTAAGATATCACATTACGCCAGTTAGAATGGCAAAAATTGACAAGGCAAGAAACAACAATTGCTGGAGAGGATGTGGAGAAAGGGTATCCCTCCTACATTGTTGGGGGGAATGCAGGTTGGTGCAGCCACTCTGGAAAACAGTGTGGAGTTTTAACTTAAAAAGTTAAAAATAGAGCTACCCTATGACCCAGCCATTGCAATACTGGATATTTACCCCAAAGATACAGACGTAGTGAAGAGAAGGGCCATATGCACCCCAATGTTCATAGCAGCATTGTCCACAATAGCCAAATCGTGGAAGGTACCGAGATGCCCTTCAACAGCTGACTGGATTAAGAAGATGTGGTCCATATATACAATGGAATATTACTCAGCTATCAGAAAGAACGAATTCTCAACATTTGCTGCAACATGGATGGCACTGGAGGAGATAATGCTAAGTGAAATAAGTCAAGCAGAGAAAGACAATTATCATATGATTTCTCTCATCTATGGAACATAAGAACTAGGAAGATCGGTAGGGGAAGAAAGGTATAAAGAAAGGGTGGGTAAACAGAAGGGGGAATGAAGCATGAGAGACTATGGACTATGAGCAACAAACTGAGGGCCTCAGAGGGGAGGGGGGTGGGGGAATGGGATAGACTGGTGATGGGTATTAAGGAGGGCATGTATTGCATGGTGCACTGGGTTTTATATGCAATGAATCATCGAACTTTACATCGGAAACAGGGGATGTACCGTATGGTGACTAGCATAATATAATAAAAAAATTAAAAAAAAAACAAAGGGATGCATTCACCCCAATGTTTATAGCAGCACTATCAACAATAGCCAGATGATAGAAAGAACCTAAATATCCATTGACGGATGAATAAAGAAATAGTGATTATATATTATTACTCAGCCATAAAAAGAATGAAATCTTGCCATTTGCAACAGTGTGGATGGAACTAGAGGGTATTATGCTAAATGAAATAAGTCATTCAGAGAAAGATAAATATCGGATGATTTCACTCACATGTGGAATTTAAGAAACAAAACAGATGAACATAGGGGAAGGGATGGAAAAATAAGATAAAAACAGTGAGGGAGGCAAACTGTAAGAGACTCTTAACTGTAGAGAACAAACTGAGGGTTGCTGGAAGGGAGTTGGGTAGAGGGATGGACTAAGTGGGTGATGGGCATTAAGGAGGGTACTTGTTGGGATGAACACTGGGTGTTATCTGTAAATGATGAATCACTAAATTCTACTCCTGAAACCAATACTGCACTATAAGTTAACTAACTTGAATTTAAATAAATAAATAAATAAATAAATAAATAAATAAATAAATAAATAAAATGTAAATGAGCTCTGAATGGGTAAGAGATAAAATTTTATATATATATATATTTTTTTTTCTTACATAGTTCCCAGAAAGCATAGAATTGAAAAACAAAACACAATGTATTAGAAGAATTTTTCCATGACACTCATAAAGGAATGAAGAGTAGGTGGGTAAATTGTTGCAATTATTCAATTTAGTCCATAAATCATCAACACAGCTGAATACAGGAAACAGCTAAGCAGGTTCATTCCTTCTCCTCAGTTCTGTCACCATGAAGACCACGTGGGCAACCTTGTCAGGGTTGTTGGCAGGACTTGAGCACTGACAGAATCCACAGAGGAGCCACATTCCATGTTCCTAGGAACTCCACTGGGATGACAGACACCAAAGCCAGCTCATCTTCAAAATCACATGAACACTGCACACAGAGAATAGTGCATAGAAAAGAAACTGCAAGTAACATCATTGTCCTCAAATCATCTATGAACTGTGATTGAAACCAAAGAAGCCTTAGAATTTTTGAGCTATAAGGAGTCTTAGCAATTATCAAATGAAGGCATTCACATTTTGCAGTGAAACATTTAACCATGTTTGGAAATGGCATTTACATTAAGTTGTATTTCTCGTGCATATATGTGTTATTCTAAAATAAATTTTGCCGAGGATTAGTTGACCATAGAGTTGAGGGTCCATTTCTGGAGTCTCTATTCTGTTCCATTGATCTATGTGTCTGGTTTTTGCCAGTACCATGCTGTCTTGGTAATCACAGTTTTGTAGTATAGCTTGAAATCAGGCAACGTGATGCCTCCAGCTTTGTTTTTCTTTTTCAACATTTCCTTGGTGATTCGGGGTCTTTTCTGGTTCCATACAAATTTTAGGATAGTTTGTTCCAGCTCTCTGAAAAATGATATTGGTACTTTGATCAGGATGGCATTGAAAGTATAGATTGCTCTGGGCAGCATAGACATTTTAATTATGTTTATTCTTCTGATCCATGAGCATGGGATGTTTTTCCATTTCTCTGTGTCTTTGTCAATATCTTTCATCAGTGTTCTGTAGTTTCTAAGAGTATAGACCCTTTACCTCTTTGGTTAGGTTTATTCCAAGGTATCTTATGGTTTTTGGTGCTATTATAAATGGAATCAATTCCCTCATATTTCTTTCTACAGTTACATTGTTAGTGTATAGGAAAGCAACTGATTTCTGTGCATTGATTTTGTATCCTGCCACAGTACTGAATTGCTGTATGAGTTCTAGTAATTTGGGGGTGGAGTCTTTTGGGTTTTCCACATAAAGTGTCATGTCATCTGCGAAGAGAGGGAGTTTGACTTCTTCTTTGCCAGTCTGAATACCTTTTATTTCTTTTTGTTGTCTGATTGCTGTTGTTAGGACTTCTAGTACTATGTTGAACAATATTGGTGAGAGTGGGCATCCTTGTCATGTTCCTGATCTTAAGGGAAAGGCTCTCAGTTTTTCCCCATTGAGAATAATATTCGCTGTGGGCTTTTCATAGGTGGTTTTTATGAGATTGAGGAATGTACCCTCTATCCCTAAACTCTGAAGGGTTTTAATCAAGAAAGGATGCTGTATTTTGTCAGATGCTTTTTCTGCATCAATTGAGAGGACCATATGATTCTTGTCTCTTCGACAAAACAAAACAAAAATCCACTGGAAAAAAGATAGTCTCTTCAATAAATGGTGCTGGGAAAATTGGACAGCTATATACAGAAGAATGAAACTCGACCATTCTCTTACACCATACACAAAGATAAACTCTAAATGGATGAAAGACCTCAATATGAGACAGGAATCCATCAAAATCATAGAAGAGAACATAGGCAGTAACCTCTTCGATATCGGCCACAGGAACTTCTTTCAAGATATATCTCCAAAGACAAGGGAAACAAAAGTGAAAATTAACTTTTGGGACAACATTAAGATAAAAAGTTTCTGCACAGCAAAGGAAACAGTCAGCAAAACAAAAAGGCAACCCATGGAATGGGAGAAGATATTTGCAAATGACTCCAAATAAAGGGCTGGTATCCAAGATCTATAAAGAACTTCTCAAACTCAACACCCAAAAAAACAAAAAATCAAGTCAAAAAATGGATAGAAGACATGAACAGGCACTTTTCCAATGAAGACATACAAATGGCTAACAGACACATGAGAAAATGTTCAACATCATTAGCCATCAGGGAAATTCAAATCCAAACCACACTGAGATATCACTTTACACTAGTTAGAATGGCAAAACTTGACAAGGCAACAAACAAATGTTGGCGAGGATGTGAAGAAAGGGGAACCCTCTTACACTGTTGGTGGGAATGCAAGTTGGTACAGACACTTTGGAAAACAGTGTGGAGGTTCCTCAAAAAGTTAAAAATAGAGCTACTCTATGATCCACCAATTGCACTACTGGGTATATACCCAAAAGGTACAGATGTAGTGAAAAGAAGTGCCATATCCACCCCAATTTTCATAGCAGCAATGTCCACAATAGCCAAACCGTGAAAGGAGCCAAGATGCCCATCAAGAGACAAATAAAGAAAGAAGATGTGTCCATATATACGATGGAATATTACTCAGCCATCAGAAAGGACACCATCAGAAAATGATCAACATTTGCATCAACACGGATGGAACAGGAGGGGATTATGCTAAGTGAAATAAGTCAAGCAGAGAAAGACAATTATCATATGGTTTCACTTATATGTGGAACATAAGGAATAGCATGGAAGACATTAGGAGAAGGAAGGGAAAAATGAAGGGGGAGGAAGAGAGGGTGAGATGAACCATGAGAGACTATGGACTCCAGGAAACAAACTGAGGGTTTCAGAGGGGAGGGGGTGGGGGGATGGGCTCACCCAGTGATGGGTATTAAGGAGGGCACGTATTGCATGGAGCACTGGGTGTTATATGCAAACAATGAATCATAGAACACTACATTAAAAACTAATTATGTACTGTATGGTGACTAACATAACATAATAAAAAAATTAAAAAAACTAATGACGTACTGCATGGTGACTAACATAACATAATAATAAAAAAAGGATAAAAAATAAAATAACTTTTTGTTTATTTATTTTTGTTAAAATAACTTTTTATTAAACTATATTCTAATGCTAGTCCATATTTCTAAGATACATATTGTGTCAACATGTTTATGATCATGCAATATTTCAGTGTTTTCCCAATCCTGCAATAGCCAAGCCTTTACTTTAAGAGATGATCTAATATTGCTTGTATATCTAAAATCAGACAGATGACTAGCAAGATAAAAGAATGTTACTTTAAAAGCATAAATCTTTGGATCCAATTATTTGTGAGTGCTCCTTAGCTCCCTCAGGAAAGGAAAGAAACTGCTAACATCCTGAAGAAGAAACAGGCTAAGTACACATTATTGAGGACTTGGACTGACTTGTTCTTCTTTGTGCATATTCTCCTTTAATGAAACATAAGGTAAGTAGAACACAGTCAATTATTTTCATGTCTTCCCAAAATTAATCAAGAGAAATAGTGGAGTGCCTAGCACACTACATGCACAGAAGCACATGTGCAACCCCATGTCTCATAAGAAGCTATCCAAATTCAAAGAAACATTTAAAATGAGGTCCCTTCGGGCGCCTAAGTGGCCCAGAGGTTAAGAGTCCTACTCTTGGTTTCAGCTCAGGTCATGTTCTCAGGGTCATGAGATCAAGCCCCATTGGGCTCCAAGCTCAGCGCAGAGTCTGCTTGACAGTCTTTCCCTCCTCCCTCCCTCTCCCCTTATAGAATCTCCCTTCCCCTCACTCCCCACTCATGCTATCTCTCTCTCAAATAAATAAATACATAAAATCTTTAATAAATAAAATAAAATACAACAAGAGGCCCCTTGTAAGGAGCTGCCATTCTGGACATAACACAGCTCAATATAATTTACTTTCCTCTCAAATACATCTCAAAGAAAGCAAACCTTCAGTGCCCTTAAGAGGAATGTGATCATTCTAAGTCTTCCCAGAAGGAAATTTAATTACTAACTATCATAAACGGCAAATTGCCTATTTGCTTCAAATCAGTGTATGTGTATGTGTGACCAGTTTCTCAGGTTCTGACCACCCCTTGGATGAGTAGACAAAGCAGTGGTAAGAGCCAGGACCAGTTAGCATTGAGATGTCTGCACTTCAATGGCCAAGACATTCTTTTTTTTTTTTAATAATGATTTTTTATTATATTATGTTAGTCACCATACAGTACATCCCCGGTTTTCGATGTAAGGCTCGATGATTCATTCGTTGTGTATAACACCCAGTGCACCATGCAATATGTGCCCTCCTTACTACCCATCACCGGTCTATCCCATTCCCCCACCCCCCTCCCCTCTGTAGCCCTCAGTTTGTTTCTCATAGTCCATAGTCTCTCATGTTTCATTCCCCCTTCTGATTACCCCCCCTTTCTTTATCCCTTTCTTCCCCTACTGATCATTCTAGTTCTTATGTTCCATAGATGAGAGAAATCATATGATAGTTGTTTTTCTCTGCTTGACTTATTTCACTTAGCATTATCTCCTCCAGTGCCGTCCATGTTGTAGCAAATGTTGAGAACTCGTTCTTTCTGATTGCTGAGTAATATTCCATTGTATATATGGACCACAACTTCTTAATCCAGTCATCTGTTGAAGGGCGAGATGCCCTTCAACAGATGGCCAAGACATTCTTAATATGTGCTCTGGCCTGACAGGTTTCCATTGTGGTAATAGCTACTAGAATGAATTAAACAAGATACTTAAGACCCTGAGCTCAAATATAACTGACTGTTTCTTCTCCTTTTGATGCTAATTCTTACTCTGTGCTCTCCCCAGTGAATCTAAACTAACAGCCAAACTTCCTTCGATAGAATCCAGACACATCTGTGAGCTTGAGGAATTTTTGGTGCTGTATTAGCATCAAAGAGGTTCGTAATGGTAATCAGGGGCTCCTGTGTCCTTCATGTACTTTGTGCTGCATGCATTGTGTGTATTAACTGATTTAACCTTCCGGTGACCCTTAGAACAGAGGTTCTAGAAGTGTGGCCCATGGATCCCTGGGGTTTCTCCAGGGCACTTTCATGTTTTTATTATTTCTTTTAAATATTTTGTAATAATTTTTTGTATTTTATATTTTTTATGATTTTCTTTTCTGATCTTCATGATAATTTTTATAGTACTATGGTGACATCGTTTGCCTTTCTCACTATGTTGGCATGCACACTCCTGGTGCAAAAGTAATGGGAGGGAAAACTCCTGGTATCTGAGCAAGAACAAATTAGTGCACTGGCACCAAACTATACGGGCAGTCATAGTATTCTTCACTGCCAAACAAACACTCAACATTGCCCAAAAAAAGCCAGTTTCACCAAAGAGTATTTTTTGACAAAGGAGTAAAAATGTTTCTATTCAAGATTCTATTAAATCTTGACCCTTGAGTACACATCTTTTTCATATTTTGTGAGACAAATTCTCTTAAAGCACTTCTGCTATATATGGAAGATGACAATTGTCTCAAGTAAAAGAACACATATGTCTGTCTATTTTCTTGGAATGACAGTTTTTATAGAGCTTGAAAGAATGATTGACATATCAACTATGATCATTCAAATTTAGCTAACATTTTCTTGAAAATAAACAAAATAAGGATGTAACATCAACAAAAGCAACTGAGTATATGTGTTTCCAATGAAAAAGAGCTTTCTAGCAAAAATTAGAAAATTGGAAAACTGTATTTATCATAGTGAATGTGACATCTTCCCAACATTTAAAAGCTTTTTAGATGAGATCAGTAGTAACATTAACAAATGTGGATTTCTTGTGTTATCATGGAATGCAACATGTCAACATTTGGAAGTGCTACATAGCTCAGGGAGGCCATGCATAATGTTTCAAAATCATTTAGGGTTAAAAGATCCATTCAAAATGCAAGCTAGAAATGTAATCAAGAAAGAAAAGTTTACTGATATGCTTTAGATTATACAGTGCAACTAGCCTTCAAGAAACTAATACTTGTTCAGGTTTGTCATGGCATCAAAGAAAAATATCCACACCTATCTGAAAAGACTATTAAAATACTCCTCCCTTTTCTAATTATATATCTGTGTGAGGGCAGATTTTCCTCATATACCTCAATCAAAACAACATAGCACTGGATTGAATGCAGAAGCAGATATAAATCAGCTGTCTTTTACTATTAAAAAGACAAAAAAGATACTAAAGAGATTTCAAAATTGTAAAACAGTGCCACTGTTTTAAATTTTTTCTTTGTTTTAGAAAATATAGTTATTTTTCATTAAAAAGTATGTCATTTATATTAGTTTTAAAATTGATTTATATAGAGAGATTTTAGAGTTTCCCATTTTAATTTCATAATATGGTAAATTAATATGGGCTTTCTGGGGTACTCAATAATTTGTATGGGTGCAAACAGGTCCTGAGACCAAGAATGTTGTGAATTACTACCTTAGAGGTAAGTGCTTCAATGGCATCCCACCTGTTTGCTACAATTCAGGCTGGTAGTAGAACTCTGAGGAAAAACAGTTAAGTCTGGAAATCATAAAACAATGATATAGTCATACCTTAACATTATACTTTAAAAGAAAAGATGCAAATATACATTTCTGTCACTCTTTGATGTAAGGATAAGACATTTTCTTTGTAGGGGCGCCTGGATGGCGTACTCGTTAAGCATCTGCCTTTGGCTCAGGGCATGATCCCGGTGTTATGGGATCGAGCCCCACATCAGGCTCCTCCTCTGGAAGCCTGATTCTTCCTCTCCCACTCCCCCTGCCTGTGTTCCCTCTCTCGCTGGTTGTCTCTCTGTCAAATAAATAAATAAAATCTTTTAAAAAAAAAAGACATTTTCTTTGTGTATGGATCTGCATTTTGGAGTTTTGCAAAGTCTTTCTTGCATAAACTACCTATAAGACATCATCAAAGATTTCCTTTGTTTTTTTAAGTGGAAAATATATTAAAAATACTCTAGAAATTAGACTAAATGAATACTGTCTCTACATCTTCAAATTATCTTATGCTATTTGTTCTGATCTTTAAACTGTAATCTCACTCACAGCTAATTCAACGTAAAAAAATTAGCCAACCACTTTGTTACATTCTTTCCAAAACATCCAACTTAATTTTATAAAAGTAGCAACTCTCTACAGAGAGACATCTTAGGCTGAGACACCTTAGTAAGCTATGTAATATGCAAAATATCTTATTCACAATGATAATTGCAATAAGCATACACTGGTGTGGGAACAAATGCAATGATATGGGGAGGAATTGCTATGGTTGACTTAAAACACATATAGGTAAAGCCTAAGATTTTTAAGAATTTTTTAAGGAACGTTCATTTTCTTATTGGAAACTTTACCATGTTTACAGGTTGAGCAACCTGTAGTATTTATTCTAAAAGTTTATATCATCTCTTTCATGCACACATTTTATTTTTTCTCTTTGACTAACACCAGGATCATTCTAAAACTAACTGATTAATGCTGATATGAACCTGGCTTTCTAAGCTGAGTTGGAAAATATTTATTTAGCTACTGAAGAGACAACCAGTCTTCTAAATGTAGAGAATGAACAGCCAAATAAGTCCAGTTCCTAGAAAATTAGAAATTTCTATGTGGCTCCACTCTTCCAAAATAGGAAGAAAATATCTGTTATCTGCTCTCTCGTTTTCAACCAAATGCCTACGGGATTTATACAGATTTGTGTTTTAGGCATGGAAGAAAAGATAATGTGCTTAAAGTAAATTTTCCTATACCTATCTTTTTTATTTCTAGTTGGGTGACTCAAATGGGTTAGCACATTTGATTCTATTCACATCATGGGATGGAATTACTTCAAGGCCTACAGCCACATAGCATCCCACTTCCTGCAATGGTAACCCTATGCCAAGAGAGGCAGAGATAGAGTACCCAGGCTTTTCAGAAAAATAGCATGGCTGCTTTGTAGTCAGTCATGGCCTCCAGAAGACCCTCAGCGTCTAAGAAAAAGTAGCTCAACTAACTGGAGTTCTGTTGTCCATGTCACCTTCAAAACGGATTTCATAGAACACCATACACTGCTGTAGGAGAATTCCTTTTTCTAAAGTAGACCTTATGAGTAGAGAGTAACATGAAGACTTCAGAGAACAGGTTCAGAAGGTAATCAAAATAGAAACTAAGCTCATAGCTGTACTGAATTTCTGTCTTATTATTTAAGTTGATAATTGCCTTCAACTTCTAGAAGTCTTCTATAAATGCAGTGCTTTCTCTCTTGACTCACTACTCTTTCCAAGATTAAAATTTGAGATATACTTTAGTCAGGGTTTAGGCAATTTGAAGGTGGTATAAAAGGCAATAACCAAGCAAATTCATTTTAAAATTAAAATGTAGTGTTTTTTAGGTGACTTGTAGTTTACTTCTCAACTCTGTTTGTTATTGGTTTTTATTGAAGTTGAATATGTTCAAAGCATCTGAGAAATTAGAGCATTACTTGGCATTTTGTAACTTCATAAACACTAAAGAGAGCACTTCTAATATCTCTAATGATGCATTTTGGAATACATTTTTGGGAGTATTTTCTTAACTTCAGCATCTTTGTCAGTGAACTAAACCTGACAATACTTAATACTTTAAGGTGGCCATGGAGAACACATTCTCTGTGTACATTCTATAGATCGATCAATGGCTATCACCTGCTCCTTGAGCCTCACCCACAGATCTACACAATAATTACAAGTGCAACTCCTAGTATCATGGTCAAGAAGAGAAGAATGTCTCTATACACACATAAGTATTCCCTCATCAATCATAAACTGTCAACAAAATCAGAGTCGTAGAACTTTTAATCAATAAGAGAGGCTAAACATCATCCAGCAGAGCCCCAAAAGAGATCAGGGCCCAGTTTTCTTTTAGGTAAAATAAATTAATTCTTCAGGCAACAATATAACATTAGAATAATATATAATAATGCAAAAGGAAATATGAAATGTGATGTATTTTATATAATACTTATAAATATTTTATATAATAAAGTAAGTTAGTCTTCAGATAAAAATACAATTGCATTATGTACAATTGTTCTAAAGAGAGCATAATAACTTTTTTCCTAAAACACATAGAAAATTATTTTAAAATAAATGGAGTGCTTCACAGTAAGATTTGTACAGTGTAATTGTTTAAATTGGATTTTCTGATACACTGGCACCTAGAAAACTGATATGAGGCCATTAATTGCCTCTAGCACTCAAACCTTTGCTTTTCTTGCAGCCCTAAAGGAAGTTGCCTTCCCAAAACCACTGACAGGGACTCTCAGAATGACTTTCAGGTACCGTCGGGTGGTTGGAAGGGCAGGTTTGGAGCCAGAATCAGCAGAGGTGGGAAGGAAATAGTCAAGAGAACAACAGGAAATTTTGGCAGAGTTGATATTCAGCAAATTTACAGAAAGAAACATATGTTATCCTCTCTCCTTTCCTGATCCAACATTACCCACTTTTCTCATGCTATATCAGCAACTGAACACATAACCTTAGTGTCCCATCTGTAATCCATTATTTAAGAAGTCTATGCATAATCCATCACTTGTAGGTACCTTCTTGCTCACATTACTATTGCACATGCAAGCAGTTCTGAGCAAGGAATTACAGTAAGGGACAAGGAGAGAGAAAAGTTAGTCATCTTAAACAACGAAAAAGGACCTTGTGTATTTACTGGTTGACTGCCTGAGGGTGACCCTGTGCTGCAAAAAAAAAAAAAAAAAGAGCAATGTTTGAAAGACAACATTGCATAGTCAAAGTGTATATAGGCAGACAGACTTAGGTTCACTTGGGCTTTGTGAAAATTATTTAACCTCTATGTATTTCAGTTTCCTTATTGGTAAAATAGATACTTCATAGTCCTTTGGTTGGGATATGATAAGGATTCCAGAAAATACTCAGAAAGACCTGACCTGCACCTGAATCCCACCAGACATAATAAATGAATGGCAACAGCAGCAGCAGCAGCCATAGGAAGAACACCACTTCCTCAAAAGTTCTTCTAACCACAAAAACAGAGGACCAGGACTTGCTTTTGAAGTCTACAAAAGACTGGCTTCTCTAAGACAGGGTTTCCCCAAAGATATTCTGTGTCTGTTAGTTCCCTCCAAATAGTAGATGACTTTATAAAGGGAAAAACATGGCTGGGGGATGCACCTGGTCACATAAGTTTGGGATATTGGGGGTTAACCAAGAACACTATTTTCTTACCAAAGATTTCTTGGGGATTTAATATGCTAACACACATTAAAATGCTCCAACAGGGTAATATATGAAGTGTACCCAAAAACTTATTCATCAGCAGGTTTATTTTTGAGGGAGCATCATATAGGACTAGTGATTTATGGGAAAAAATTTGGAAATTGTTGCTGTACAGATACAACTGATCACAAAACATCAATTTGAAATGTAAGTGGAGACTAATACAATAAATGTTAGCATGAAACACAATAGAATTTTTGATAGTTTTATTATTAATACCATCAGCAATTCTGCAAATCTCTTTCTGGCATTTTATTTGTGTAATATAAGTAGATACATAAAGAGTCAAACATTCATGGTCCTAAGGGAGCCAAATAGGTTATGCCAGTCTTTGTCTCAGAAACCATGGCTAACCCAGCCCTGGAACTCAGTGATGTCAACTCAGCAGTTCATCAATCTAGCCGCAAGAGCAGAGATCCAACCTCCGGGGAGGCCATTTGGGTGAGCCAGAGCAGTGTTGGATCTGGGAAGAAATAAGCAAACTTCTCCCAGTTCCATACAGAGCTTTTTCACCTAAACCCCAAACCAACATTGTGCATATCCAAAGCTTTACAAAGTCTTATGAAAGCATATCCTTTCATTTCTGTTCCTAACTCATGTCTCCGCTGGAGGGAAAAAAAAGTCAAAGAGACCAAATGGGGAATGAATGTTAGGCTACCAATTATAGAAACTATCCCATCTCACAGTTCAAGCCAAATCCAAGACTACCAAGTCATACAAATAAGTACCCAGGTGAGTCACTGGCCCACAAGAAACTGCCAAGCCCTGAATCCCACTTCCTCTTGCTGAATTTGAACAGATGGTATTCAAGAATACGAACATAAAAAATTAGGGGAGATATGTGCAAAGGTGGGATTCAGGGGCAAAAGCAACGTCTTATTATTTAAGGGATACTGAGGGAGACATAGACCCAGCAATACGTCCACCTTAAAGTTTATCATTAGGAATCTATTGCAACATTCTTTCAAGTTTTTAGTCACTGAACACAAAATGCCAGTATTCCTTGGAAGACTAATACATTAAACTGTCTATATGTCCCACACTGAGCAAATACTCATTCAGTGTTTACTAACCATAGGCGATGCGCTGTTCTAGATGCTGGCATTATAGCAATAAATAAACCAAACAGAAAATCCTACCCCCATAGAATTTGTATTCTATTGTGATTATGAACAACTGAAAAGTCTCTGATGTTAGTTTTGATGTTATAGCCCACTCAAAGCTGGGTTGGAATAACAGCTTGTTTAAGCATATCCAGCAGATAATAAACATTGTCCAGGGAGAGCACACCAAGACAGAGTCTTAGAAAGCCCAAAATCTGAAGATCCTGGGCACTGAATCCATGGTGTGTGTGTGTGTGTGTGTGTGTGTGTGTGTGTGTGTGTGTGTGTGTGTGTTTGTGTGTGTGTGTATCATATTTGGAATAGATATTGAAAGCATTCATGCAAACAAAATTGAGACAAGTATGCCAACCTCAAGATTCATCCTAGGTCTGCCTCAAATAAAATGGTATGATAAATAAAAATAAATTGATGCCCACAAAGTACTTTTGCCAAACAACATTGCCATCTCTATAGTAAGTCTGATGAGTTTCATTAACTATTTACATAGGCTTTGCTAATTGCAAAGGGCACTTGGGGAATTCTAAGAGGGTGCATACTTTTAATGGGTGAGTAGAAATTCTGAGTCTGACAGTACAGTTTTAAAATAAATTGGGGAGGGGGAATGGTGTAATAAATATAGCAGGCCCTTTCAAAGTGTCTGCCTAGTTGAAAGGACAGACTGTGGTCATGGTCAGGTCCTTAGGGGGCCTGGTTAGAGGCTCATGGTCAGGCCCCTAACCCTGGTCCCAGCCACAGCTGACTGAACCAATGAGGACACCAGACCCAAGTTTGGAAAATCAGTTTGTAACTGGAGCTATACAACTCTCATTTAGTCTGTGCTACTCTCTTTCATAGAGAGTATCTCGCTAATTCTCAAAAAAACTTATAAGGGATTGTTGTTCCCATCTCAATGACATGACACTGAGGACCATGGACTACCATATACTTCTTTCCCCCCTACCCCACATGTAGACTGAAAAGCAGAGTCAGAATGCAAAAAGAGAGAAGATAGGATTGAAACAGATGCAAAGAAAGAAATTGTTCAGGTCCCTAATGGTATTGCAAATACCACCGAGAGGCCACATATTGTATTTTCCAAAAACAACCAAAATGGTGTCTCTCATTCCACGTTGCCATTTACTTCCCCATCAAGACATGGAGCCCAATTCCTCCTTCTTGAGTCTGGTGGGGCTTGCAGCTCACTGGTGACCAATAGAATGCAGCAGCATCAGTGGCATGTGACTTCTGAAGCTAGGACACAAAAGGCGGTACAGCTCCTGCCTTCCAGGCTGCATCACTCCTTTGGAGTCCTGAGCCACTACATAAGAGGTCTGACTACCCTGAGGCCACCATGTTGTGAGAAAGCCCAAGTCACATGGAGACATCATGTAGATGTTCCACAACAGCCCCAAATAAGACTCTGCTGACAACCAGGTCCAACCATGGGATAGCTGCAGGACTCCAAGCCCCAGATGCCAATGCATTCTCAGCCTCTGAATCTTCCAGCTGAGGCTTCTGGCATTGTGGAGTAGAGAAAAGGCATCCCTATGTGGATTCCTCACCCACAGATTCCATGACCATACAAAATGGTTGTTTTATGTCACAAGTTTTGGAGTTGTTGGTTTACCAGCAACAATAAGTAGAACAGAGTCCTGGCTTGATTCTTATGCTACAGTTCCAGGAGATTCTACTGAATCTTGTTTTAGCCTTCCCTAGGTTTCAAGGATTTCCATCACTTGCTAAAACCCATTGAAATGTATAAGAAGACTGATATTGGGAATGGGGTTGCAGAGAAAATGTGGGACTGACTGAGTCAAGATGGATGGGGTGCAGCAAAAAGTCTGTTGCTTTGGGATGGAGAGTGGGCAATGCATATATGATAGTAGCAACACATCTTGTTTCCTGGGATTCAGACCTTCTATTTCATCAGTCAGAGAGGCTCTAGAGGAATTCATTCTTGAAATATCAGAGTATTGGATTGTGTTAGCAATTCCTCATGGCCTTCAGTAAAGCAAGAGGAAATGTTAACTCCAGCCTAGAGCTTCTCAGTGGAAACCAATGGCAGAGAGAGAGAATATAGGGTACCCAGGAGACTACAGGGCTCCAGATCATAGAATCCATTATTAGCTGGACCAAACTTCAGTGGCCAGATTCGTGCGTGTGTGCGCACACCTCACATGTGTGAGATTACATACTGATTGAGAAACTGAAGATTACTAGCAAATGGAATGAGAATACACAGAAAGAGCCAGAAATTTTAGCAAATCAATCATAATGTACCTTCTCCCTCACCAAGCAAAAATGATGTTTCCCTTTGCAATACTCATTTGCCTATAATGAAATATTCTGGTAATACTCCCAAGCAGATTTGAAGAGAAGTGTTCCCTTCAGCCCATGCCAGAGCTCCAATCCATCCTATCCCACTCATGCCCTGAGGTTGTCACGACAAAACACGGAACTAGATGGAGCCCTAGAATTCCCACAGGCCTGACTTACCCCTGGGTGTTTATAAGGGCAGGAGATTCACAAAGCATGTCTCAGCAATATTCCTGACATTAGTCTTTAGCAAATATAGTTCTCAAAAATAAAACTAGCAGATAGCTGACTAAGGTTTTACAAGAATGGTACTGCAAGAAAGATCCCTCAAATTGACATCCACCTGAAACCTCTAAACACAAGTACGGACAATGTTGGTCAGTTGAAAATGGACTAAGGTCCCTGGTCCCCCTCCTCCACAGAGAAATCCTTCCCTTCCTGATACGCTGGAAGGATAAGGAGCAAGTAAAATTCTCTCAGAGGACAGAATCTGTGGCAGTCTTTTGGCTGACCAAGAAATTTACATTTTTACAAAAAGAATTAGTCAACAAGTGAGTGTTTATGAGGGTTGTTAGTCTTTTGATTTACTCTATTACCCCTGTATGAGCCTCTAATCTCCTAACCAGCATATGGCATTGTCTTGGGGATAGTTCCCCCTTTCCTTCTGGGAGCATGAAAAGTTGATCAAGACAGAAATAGAGGGAAGATACCACCCAGTGATAAGGGGCTCTATGAGGAGTGACTCCAGAACATCATCTCTAGATGAGTGGTGGGATTGAATTCGGTTTGTCTTCTCTTTGGGGGGGGGCGGTAAGTAGGTTTGTAGTTACACATGTGTCACATCAGGTGGGATTCCTTTCAACATATGAAGGGTATGCAGGACATTCAATGAACAGATTGTCGAAGCATCTTAGGGTAAGTTCCCTAGAAGCAGAACCTGAGATGGAATATTTGTGCAAGGCATTTATTAATGGATTGCTCTGGTGAGAAAGCAGTTAGGAGTGTGAGGGGAGCCTACAAGCAAGGGGAAAGCAAGTTAAAGAAGGATGTGGTTTCAGCTGAAGTCAGCATTGCCTGAATTGTACTGAAATTACAGCTCTCCATGTACTTCCCAGCCAACCTGCCAGGTATGAGCAGGGCATAAGGGGGAACTTCTCAGGAGGATCTTGAGGCCTGACAGGGCCACACTGGGTGGTGACTCCCTTGTCTGCACCCATTCCTGAAACCATATCCCATCCTGCTGGCAGCCCCTCCTATATGAAGACTGGCAGTACCTCCAGGGACACTGGCTATCCTCTCCAGCCACCTTAGAGGACTGGGCCCAGAGATGGGAACATTGATGGGTGATGCAGGCATGATCATGTCACAAGATAAGTCAGGAACAAAGGAGGCAACTTAGTGAGAAAGACAATGCATTTGGTTTATGATGAGAAATATCAGGCCATGCAGTGCTTTACCTCTTGGACTCTCTATTTTTCCTGACTTTTTCTGGCAGCAAATCTCTGATACCTAATTTTGGCAAAAGGCAGCACCAGAGTGGAGCTGAAGTTACCAAGCATGATGTGTGAGCCTATAGTGACTATAATTGGAAATGAAATTCAAGGGGACTGGAAAAAGAGAAGAAAACATTTCTGGGTCCTACTTGGGCTAGGGGCCAAACAAGACACTTGAGATAACACAGACATTTTAAGGTTACATATTACTGTGGCCATTTTATGCAGAGAAATCTGATGCTCAGAAAAGTGAAGTGACACTGGAGGCAATTTAACAGCAGAAATTCAAGTCAGACTTTCTCCTACATGCCCTGTTCTTCCTGTGCCCTAGGCTGCCATAGGTCAGGGTTGCAGGGGAGGGGACAAACCTAATGAGAGGCAGCTTTACATCTCAACTAGTCATGGTCATGATGGTGATAACTGAAAACGAGAAGGAAGCCAGGGAAGAAAGCAGAAAAATTCATCTCTGAGGACTCAGAATAATAAAATCCTAGGATAAGGAAGGTCTCCAGCAAACACATGTCTTGACCTCCCATATGGTGGAGGACATGCCTCCTCAGATCCCTGTGGATGTCCTTCAGCCTCTGACTGAGGAAGGCCAGTTGGGGTGGGAGGAAAAGTGGGAGGGGTGGAAAGGAGGGCTTGCACATCTTTGGGTCAGAAGGTCCTTTCTTGGGCTGGAGCAAAATCTGTCTCCCTGTATCTGCTCATTGCTTTCTGTTCTTGAGCAATGTCTGGAGCAACACAATACATACTAAGTTCCTTCTCTGCCAGTCACCAGTTCTCTTATTAGCTGTGGTCCAGATTAAACACCTTCTTTTTCTTCAGTTAGTCCATATATGACACACCTTCTGACCTTCAACATCCTGGTGGTCTAAGAGATCTGTTCAAATATGTTGCAAATATCTTTAATCACACCTTATAATTATGGATAGAAAATAAACACTATTTTGGGGGCACCTGGGTGGCTCAGTCAGTTAAGTGTCTGCTTTCAGCTCAGGTCATGATCCCAAGGTCCTGGGATCTAGTCCTGCATTGGGCTCCCTGGTCAGCAGGGAGCCTGCTCCTCTCTCTGCCATTCCCCCTGTCTGTGCTCTCTCTCTCTCTCTCTCTCTCTCTCTCTCTCTGTCAAATAAATAAATAAATTCTAAAAAAAAGAAAAGAAAAGAAAAGAAAGAAAAAAGAAGAGAAAAAAGAAGAAAAGAAAAGAAAAAAGAAAAGAAAAAAAAGAAAAGAAAAGAAAAGAAAAGGAAAGGAAAAGAAAAGAAAAGAAAAGAAAAAAGAAAAACACTATTTCCATAAGAGTGGACATTGGAGATTTGGTTTTTTAAATTTTCAGAGTGGACAATTTGAACTGTTTGTTTAGCTTCCTACACCTACAAATACTCCCTTTAAAACTCAATTTCTTTCCTAATTTCTGTATCCCACACCTCCCAGACACATTTTTCATCACACTGTGTTACCAAAGTGCACAGGAAATGCTTAATCTCTTTCTTTTAGTGCAAAATTGTGACTTGTTGAATTAAATTGAATGATCATGTTTGTGGTTTTGTTTTCCTCTTTTTTTCATTTTTTGTTGATGTAGAATTAATTATACATCAGTGTTACAGTTATACATCAGTTTATACATAACATATAAAGTGTTTTATTAGTTTCAGGTGTACAATATTATGATCCAACAAATGCTTAATCTCAAAGTACCTGTCACTGTCCTCCCCGATGGATGCCCACATCTCAATGCCCAAGCTCTTTGATTTAAGCTACTGGTTTTAAGACCCATCTTCCAGGTATTTGATAAGTCGGTGGAGAACTGGGCTGGTTCTAAAATCCTGCTCAAAAGTTAATTTGTAATAAAAAATGTTTCGATGCAGCAATTCTGGCAGTTGTTACCTGTCTTGGCTTCCCAACTGCAGCTCCAGACCATCAGGGAGAGGGAAGGGGCAGTGGTTTTATCCCATTTACATGCCTCCCTTCCAGCAAAGTCTCTAGATCACTTTGTTGGGAAGCTGCAAGAGAATGAAATCATCCAAATGGTGATTTATCTCTCCAGCTTCAGCCTAATTAACCATCTTCAATCTAATGTTATAATAACTTACCAATTGCTTTATTTTCTTTTTTTTAATGTTTTTTTATTATATTATGTTAGTCGCCGTAATTGCTTTATTTTCTTAATTTTTTATTTAAATTCAATTAGCCAACATATAGTACATCATTAGTTTCAGATGTAGAGTTCAATAATCTATCAGCTGTGTATAACACTCAGTGCTGATCACATCATATGCCCTCATTAATGCCCATTACCCCACCCCTACCCACCTCCCCTCCGGCAACCCTGTTTGTTCCCTATGGTTAAGAGTCTCTCATGGTTTTTCTCCCTCTCTGATGACTTCCCTTTCAGTTTTTCCTCCCTTACCCTGTGATCCTCTGCACTATGTCTTATATTCCACATATGAGTGAAACCATATGATAATTGTCTTTCTCTGATTGACTTCCTTCACTCAGCATGATACCCTCCAGTTCCATCCATGTGGATGTAAATGGTTAAGTATTCATCTTTTCTCATGGCTGAGTAATATTCCATTGTAGATATAAACCACATCTTCTTTATCCATTCATCTGTCAATGGACATCTGGTCTCTTTCCACAGTTTGGCTATTATGGACATTGCTGCTATGAACGTTGAGCTGTGTCTGCCCCTTCAGATCACTACATTTATATCTTTGGGGTAAATACCTAGTAGTAAAATTCCTGGGTCAAAAGGTAGTTCTATTTTTAACTTCTTGAGGAACCTCCATACCATTTTCAAGAGTGGCTATACCAGCTTGCACTCCCACCAACAGTGTAAGAGGGTTCTCCTCTCTACACAACCTCACCAACATTTGTTGTTTCCTGACTTGTTAATCTTAGCCATTCTGACTGGTATGAGGTGGTATCTCCTATGGTTTTGATTGTATTTCCCTGATGCGAAATGCTGTGGAGAATTTTTTCATGTGTTTGTTGGCCATTTGTATGTCTTCTTTGCAGAAATGTCTATTCATGTCCTTTGCCCATTTCTTGACTGGATTATTGGTTTTTGGGGTGTTGAGTTTGATAAGTTCTTTATAGGTCTTGGATACTAGTCCTTTATCTGATATATCATTTGCAAGTATCTTCTCCAATTGCTTTAACTCTCACTTTCTTAATGTGATTTCAATCACTCATCTTTCAAAGATTATTTTATGGAACAGCCCATAAGTTCCAACCCAACTTCATTCCTTTTAGTGGCTGTTCAATGTGCCTCCTAGGATTGCAGCTTTCAGTCTCCCCACTGTTGGAAGTGTTGGCAATATTTCCAAGAATTGATATAAATGATTACTTATATATGTGAAATGGGTTAAAGAGTTTTATCAACTCACAGTGAACCTTTCAGTAGTGTAGTAAAAAAAGTACAAGATAGGAATCAGAAGACTCAATTTCCATTCCCGCTCTAACTACTTCTTGACCTCTTCCAGCTCACTTCACTCCTTGGTCTCAGTTTCTTTATTTGTAGAACAAAGAAAGCATCTATGATAAGCTTCCAAATCTAGTACTCTATAATCATAGGGTGACACCCTAGGCCTTCAATGTAATTGTTTCAAGCTCTCAAGGCTATTAAAGAATAATAGCAAAAAAATGGGAAATTTCTAAAAACACTACTTCTATAGGGCCCTGTGGTGGAAATTCTTCCTCAATAACATTTGTAAACAATCTCCAATGTACAGCATGCCAACATGAAGTTCAAATTGTTGATTTGCTGGTTAGAGTAATCTTTTAAAATTGTTTTGGAGAAAAAGTGCTTTCAAAATTCTTCCACAAACACTGGAGGGCTATGGGGTCACCTCAGTCGGTTGAGTAGCCAACTCTTGGTTTCAGCTCAGGTCATGATCTCAGGGTCCTGGGATCGAGGCCCTGTTGGGCTCCATGCTCAGTGGGGTGTCTGCTTCTCCCTATCCCTCTGCCACTCACCCTACTCTCTCTCTCTCATATAAATAAATAAGCCCTTGAAAAAAATTGGAGGGCTATGACCACATTGATTGTGTACTGAATTCCAGTTCTTGTTCTTAGACTTAGTTCAAAACAGTTTTGAAGGGATTTTGACATTTGACATTCCAATGGGCTCTGCATAAATATAGATGTGCATGGTTCTTCTATGCTGTGATTTAAGGATACACCTGAACGTCTGTTAATGCTTCACTTCCAGGTTTATCTGCTAGTACTGGCCTTGGGAACAGGTGTGTGTAGTACTGTGAGTGTGAGTTTTGCAGTCACACACCCTGTTTTGAGTCCCAGTTCCACTACTGGTTAGATAGATATCTTTTACCATCTGTAAATTGTGTATAGCAATTAGATACTATTATGAGAGTTCATACAAATAAAATGCTTATCACAGTACCAAACATATAGTAAGCACTCATATGTATATATTTGCACAAATTATTATGGATCGTGGTAAAGCATGTATGTTATTTTAGATCCTTGGAATTTTTTTAATCTATAAAATAAGTTTAGATGATTATTGAGATCTCCAGTTTTGAAATTTTATAATTCTGTGTTCTCTATTTTAGAAGCTGATGGATGTCACATTGAGTGGATTTTTGAGTCTAAGATGTAATCCTTTCCCCTGTACTTTCAAATACCTGGCTGAAAAGATCATGCAGGAGTTTCACCCAAGTTAGATGGATATTCCAAAACCTATGAACCAAAAATGCTATGGAGACAAATATCTTTACTTAAACACTGACCAAAGAAATTGTGACATATCAGTATACTTAACCACTATAGAGAGTTAAGATGGCAGAGGAGTAGGGGACCCCTTTTTCAGCCGGTCCCCTGAGTCGAGCTGGATAGGTACCAGACCAGCCTAAATAACCACGGAATCAGCCTGAGACGCAGGATGATGCATCTGGATCTCTACAAATGAACAGCTCCAGCGCTGAGTATTGAGGTACGAAGAGGGGAGCTGTAAACCGTGCACAGATATAGGAAGATAAATGGAAGGGGGAGGGAGCCGCCGTGGTTGGGCACCGGGAAGCGGCAGCCACCTGCACGGGGGAGCGGGCAGACTCACAGAGGGCACCCGCGAGAGAGCGGAATGAGACCGGTGAGCCATGAACGCGCGCCACCAGGCATCTCCCGGAACACCGGAATCCCGGTGCGCTCACGGGATCCAGACTGAGACCGGGAACTCCCAGAGCACGCGCGGGGCGGCTGGCGGCTGGCGGGCCACCTGCACGGGGGAGCGGGCGGACTCGCAGTCGGCACCCGCGAAAACAGCAGACGGAGACCCTGAACCGGGTGTGCACGCCACCAGGCTTCTCACGAAACTCCGGAATCGAGGTGTGCTCACCGGGCATAGACTGAGACCGGGAGACCCGGGAGCATGCGGGGCGGCTGGTGGCTGGCGGCATTAGAAACACAAAGGACAGAGACGCGACGGCCCTGGAAGTGAGGGCAGGGACGCCGGGTTGGTGCGCACATCCCGGGACGCTGCAGGGTTGAGCAGAACCAACAGTAATAGAGTTAAAGTGGCCAGAACATCAGTGGAGAACGGGCCACAATCCCTCTGTTCTGTGACAATGCAGCCTCTGCTGCTCTGACTCTCAGAAGAGGCATAGCCGGCCGCCAGGGAAAGCCGCCAGAGAACAAAAGCCTGGAAATATCGGCTCAGAGAGTGCCCATCCCCATCCTCCCTCGCAGGGGACACGGAGACTCTAACCAAACAGGGCTGCCTGAGTATCGGCGCGGCAGGCCCCTCCCCCAGAACACAGATGGCAGGCTGAAAAATCAAGAAGCCCACAACCCGAGGCGCCTGGGTGGCGCAGTCATTGAGCGCCTGTCTCCGGCTTAGGGCGTGATCCCAGCATTCCGGAAAGGAGTCCCACATCAGGCTCCTCCGCTGGGAGCCTGCTTCTTCCTCTCTCACTCCCCTGCTTCTGTTCCGTTCTTGCTGACTGTCTGTCTCCCTCTCTCAGATAAGTAAATAAATAAAATCTTTAAAGAAGAAGCCCCACATCTCTAAGATCCCTATAAAACAAGGGGCACGGCCTGGGACCCAGTCAATAATTTGGGCTCTGGACAACCCCGCAACCTCTCCTCATTAGAATGACAAGAAGGAGAAGCCCCCCCCACCAAAGAAAAGACAGTGAGTCTGTGGCCTCTGCCACAGAAATAACGGATATGGATGTAACCAAATTATCAGAAATGGAATTCAGAGTAACAATGGTCAAGATAATGAGTAGACCTGAAAAAAATATTAAGGAAAATGTTACTGAGAATATAGAATCCCTAAGGGCAGAAATGAGAGCGAATTTGACAGAAATTAAAAATTCTATGAGCCAAATGGAGGCAAAACTAGAGGCTCTGACGGCCAGGGTCACCGAAGCAGAAGAAAGGGTTAGTGAATTGGAGGATGGGTTAATAGAGGAAAACATAAAAATAGAAGAGGGTCTTAAAAAAATCCACGCCCACGAATGTTGGCTACGGGAGATTACTGACTCAACGAAACGATCCAATGTTAGAATCATCGGCATCCCCGAGGGGGTGGAGAAAAACAGAGGTCTAGAAGAGATATTTGAACAAATTGTAGCTGAAAACTTCCCTAATCTAGCAAGGGAAACAAAAATTCGTGTCCAAGAGGCAGAGAGGACCCCTCCCAAGCTCAACCATGACAGACCTACACCACGTCACGTCATAGTGCAATTCGCAAACATTAGATCCAAGGATACAGTATTGAAAGCGGCCAGGGCAAAGAAATTTCTCACGTACCAAGGCAAAGGCATCAGAATTACATCATCCCTGTCTACACAGACCTGGAATGAGAGAAAGGGTTGGGGGAGCATTTTTAAAGCTCTTTCAGAGAAAAACATGCAGCCAAGGATCCTTTATCCAGCAAGGCTGTCATTCAGAATTGATGGAGAAATAAAGACATTTCAGAATCGACAGTCACTAGCCAATTTCGTAACCACGAAACCAGCCCTACAGGAGGTATTACGGGGGGTTCTATAAAAGTAAAAAGGCCCCAAGAGTGATACAAAACAGAAAGTCACAGCCAATACATACAAAGACTTTACTGACAACATGGCAGAATTAAAAGCATATCTCTCAGTACTCAGTCTTAACATTAATGGTTTAAATTCTTGCTTTAAGCGCCACAGGGTTGCAGATTGGATAAAAAGAAATGACCCATCCATTTGCTGTCTACAAGAGACTCATTTCGAACCCAAAGATGCATTCAGACTGAGAGTAAGGGGATGGAGTACCATCTTTCACGCAAATGGACCTCAAAAGAAAGCTGGGGTAGCAATTCTCATATCAGATAAACTGGATTTTAAACTACAGACCATAGTTAGAGATGCAGAAGGGCACTATATTATTCTTAAAGGAAGTATTCAACAAGTGGATATGACAATTATAAATATATATGCCCCCAACAGGGGAGCAGCAAGATACACAAGCCAACTCTTAACCAGAATAAAGAGACATATAAATAAAAATACATTAATAGTAGGGGACCTCAACACTCCACTATCAGAAATAGACAGAACACCCTGGCAAAAACTAAGCAAAGAATCAAAGGCTTTGAATGCCATACTCGACGAGTTGGACCTCTTAGATATATATAGAACACTACACCCCAGAACCAAAGAATACTCATTCTATTCTAATGCCCATGGAACATTCTCAAGAATAGACCATGTTCTGGGACACAAAACAGGTCTCAGCCGATACCAAAAGATTGAAATTATCCCCTGCATATTCTCAGACCACAACGCTCTGAAATTGGAACTCAACCACAAGGAAAATTTTGGAAGAAACTCAAACACTTGGAGACTAAGAACCATCCTGCTCAGGAATGACTCGATAAACCAGGAAATCAAAAATCAAATTAAACAATTTATGGAGACCAATGAGAATGAAAATACAACAGTCCAAAACCTATGGGATACTGCAAAGGCGGTCCTAAGGGGGAAATACATAGCCATCCAAGCCTCACTCAAAAGAATAGAAAAATCTAAAATGCAGTTTTTATATTCTCACCTCAAGAAGCTGGAACAGCAACAGAGGGACAGGCCTAATCCATGCACGAGGAAGCAGTTGACCAAAATTAGAGCTGAAATCAATCAAGCAGAAACCAGAAGTACAGTAGAGCAGATCAACAGGACTAGAAGCTGGTTCTTGGAGAGAATCAATAAAATTGACAGACCACTGGCAAGACTTATCCAAAAGAAAAGAGAAAGGACTCAGATTATTAAAATTATGAATGAAAAAGGAGAGGTCACGACGATCACCATTGAAATTGGAAGGATTATTAGAAATTTTTATCAACAGCTATATGCCAATAAACTAAGCAATCTGGAAGAGATGGAATCCTTCCTGGAAACCTATAAACTACCAAGATTGAAAAAGGAAGAAATTGATTTCTTAAACAGGCCAATTAATTATGAAGAAATTGAGTCAGTGATAAACAACCTTCCAAATAACAGAACTCCAGGCCCGGACGGTTTTCCTGGGGAATTCTACCAAACTTTCAAAGAAGAAATAATACCTATTCTCCTAAAGCTATTTCAAAAAATAGAAACAGAAGGAAAGCTACCAAACTCATTCTATGAGGCCAATATTACCTTGATCCCCAAACCAGGCAAAGACCCCCTCAAAAAGGAGAATTACAGACCGATTTCCCTAATGAATATGGACGCCAAAATTCTCAACAAGATACTTGCTAATAGAATCCAACAGTTCATTAAAAGGATTATCCACCACGATCAAGTGGGATTCATACCTGGGATGCAAGTGTGGTTCAATATTCGCAAATCAATCAGCGTGATACATCATATCAACAAGAAAAGACTCAAGAACCATATGATCCTCTCAATCGATGCCGAAAAAGCATTTGACAAAATACAGCATCCTTTCCTGATTAAAACCCTTCAGAGTGTAGGAATAGAAGGTACATTTCTCAATCTCATAAAAGCCATCTATGAAAAGCCTACTGCAAATATTATTCTCAATGGGGAAAAGCTGGAAGCCTTTCCCTTAAGATCAGGAACACGACAAGGATGCCCACTCTCGCCACTATTATTCAACATAGTACTAGAAGTCCTTGCAACAGCAATCAGACGACAAAAAGGGATCAAAGGTATTCAAATCAGCAAAGAAGAAGTCAAAATGTCTCTCTTCGCAGATGACATGATACTCTATATGGAAAACCCAAAAGAAGCCACTCCCAAACTATTAGAAGTTATAGAGCAATTCAGTAACGTGGCGGGATACAAAATCAATGCTCAGAAATCAGTTGCATTTCTGTACACGAATAACGAGAACGAAGAAAGAGAAATTAGGGAATTCATCCCATTTACAATAGCACCAAAAACCATACGTTACCTTGGAATTAACTTAACCGGAGACATAAAGGACCTTTATTCTAGAAACTATAAATCACTCTTAAAAGACATTGAGGAAGACATAAAAAGATGGAAAGATATTCCATGCTCATGGATCGGAAGAATTAACATAGTTAAAATGTCCATGCTACCCAGAGCAATCTACACTTTCAATGCTATCCCGATCAAAATACCGAGAACGTTTTTCAAAGAACTGGAACAAATAGTCCTTAAATTTGTATGGAATCAGAAAAGACCCCAAATCTCCAAGGAACTGTTGAAAAGGAAAAACAAAGCTGGGGGCATCACAATGCCGGATTTCGAGCTGTATTACAAAGCTGTGATCACAAAGACAGCATGGTACAGGCACAAAAACAGACACATAGACCAATGGAACAGAATAGAGAGCCCAGAATTGGACCCTCAGCTCTTTGGGCAACTAATATTTGATAAAGCAGGAAAAAACATCCGGTGGGAAAAAGACAGTCTCTTCAATAAATGGTGCTGGGAAAATTGGACAGCTACATGCAAAAGAATGAAACTTGACCACTCTCTTACACCATACACAAAAATAAACTCCAAATTAATGAAAGACCTCGATGTGAGACAGGAATCCATCAAAATCCTAGAGAAGAACATAGGCAGCAACCTCTACAACATCAACCAAAGCAACCTTTTTCATGACACATCTCCAAATCAAGAGAAACAAAAGATAAAATGAACTTGTGGGACTTTGTCAAGATAAAAACTCCTGTACAGCCAAGGAAACAGTCAAAAAAACTAAGAGGCAGCCCACGGAATGGGAAAATATATTTGCAAATGATGCTACAGATAAAAGACTGGTATCCAAGATCTACAAAGAACTTCTCAAACTCAATACACGAGAAACAAATAAACAAATCAAAAAATGGGCAGAAGATATGAACAGACACTTTTCCAATGAAGACATACAAATGGCTAACAGACACATGAAAAAATGTTCAAAATCATTAGCCATCAGGGAAATTCAAATCAAAACCACACTAAGATACCACCTTATGCCAGTTAGAATGGCAAAGATTAACAAGGCAAGAAACAACAATTGTTGGAGAGGATGTGGAGAAAGGGGATCCCTCCTACATTGTTGGTGGGAATGCAAGTTGGTACAGCCACTCTGGAAAACAGTGTGGAGGTCGCTTAAAAAGTTAAAAATTGAGCTACCCTATGACCCACCATTGCACTACTGGGTATTTACCCCAAAGATACAGACGTAGTGAAGAGAAGGGCCATATGCACCCCAATGTTCATAGCAGCATTGTCCACAATAGCCAAATCGTGGAAGGAACCGAGATGCCCTTCAACAGATGACTGGATTAAGAAGTTGTGGTCCATATATACAATGGAATATTACTCAGCTATCAGAAGGAACGAGTTCTCAACATTTGCTGCAACATGGACGGTACTGGAGGAGATAATGCTAAGTGAAATAAGTCAAGCAGAGAAAGACAATTATCATATGATTTCTCTCATCTATGGAACATAAGAACTAGGAAGATCGGTAGGGGTAGAAAGGGATAAAGAAAGGGTGGGTAATCAGAAGGGGGAATGAAGCATGAGAGACTATGGACTATGAGAAACAAACTGAGGGTTTCAGAGGGGTGGGGGGTGGGGGAATGGGATAGACCGGTGATGGGTAGTACGCAGCGCATGTATTGCATGGTACACTGGGTGTTATACTCAACTAATTTATCATCGAACTTTACATCAGAAACCAGGGATGTACTGTATGGTGACTAACATCATATAATAAAAAAGCATTAAAATTAAAAAAAAGGAAAAAAAAAGAAAAGAAAAGAAGCTGACACCCTGCAACCCCCTCCCCCTGGGATGTATACAGCATTCCTCAGGCACTCCTGGCTGCCCTAAAGAACAAAGAAACAGTTAACTTATAGATACCACAATATTGCAAGACTGAGTCTCCCTCAGTCTTGCAATATTGTCTTAGCAGTTTACAAGAACAAAGCTCTCAGTAACCTAGCTTCCAGAAGGGAATGTATGTAGACACAATTAAATTTCCTTATTACCTATGGCCCATTGACAAGTCCGTGAAACAGGCACAGTGACATTCCTCTAGGAACTACCCCCTCTCCTCCACCAAGATCCTGTAAGTCTACTTTAACGTATAAAAATTCCTTTGGAAACTTCCTTTATCTCTAAGACCCCCCCCAAGTTACATATTGGCAATCATCCCCCAAGCACAAGGCCCACTGATATACATCTGAAGGGTCTCATGACTAAGGTTTTATTAGATGGTAATAAATGACCTTTTCCAAACAACAGCTAACCCCTTCAAGGTCCTGGAAACCTTGCTTCCAAAATTCCTTAGAGACTTGTGCTATCCCTAACCCCCTCCCAACTTGAGGGTATATAATGGGCCATTCCTCATTACTCCGGAGCAGCTCTTTCTGCCCACGGGTCCTGTCCCTGTGCTTTAATAAACCACCATTTTGCACCAAAGATGCCTCAAGAATTCTTTCTTGGTTGTAGACTCCAGACACCATCCCACTGAACCTCGCCTATATTCCACAACCTCATCACTCCTATGGCCCCATCTACAAAGGAGGAAATGGAAGCCTATGTTACCTTGGGGGAATCAATATGAAAGACTTTGTCACCTCACTCTCTTTCATCCCATCTATTCATGCTAGAAACAGTTTGAAGGGAAAAGCCTTACTCCACAATTTGAGGCACAAAGTCATATATTGCTAGGAACGCTTCCACACAAGTGTGTCTTGATGTGCTGTGCCTAAGGGTGGGAGGTGGTATCTCCATGGAAGAAAGGAGACAAAGAGAGGGACAGCAGGGCCCTCTCTCCAGCACCAAATGATGCTATCACAGCGAGGTCAAGGGCTGGCTGTGTCACCTCCAGTTTTCCTGGGTAATCACAAGCATCCACTGAGAGGGATTCAGTCTGACAGGGTGGATAAAGCAGTCGCTTATAGTGATCAAAATGAGACCCATCCAAATGTGTGGCAGTGAGGAAGATAGGACAGAGGCAGCACCAATATTCCCAGTGGAAAATAAGCATCACTCTAAATATTTGCAGTTGCTTGAGTAGAAAAAAGGTTACAGGAACACCTACTTTGATATTTTGCTCTTCTTCTTCTTTTTTTTTTTTAGATTTTATTTATTTATTTGTCAGAAAGAGAGGGAAAGAACACAAGCAGGGGGAGCGACAGACAGAGGGAGAAGAAGGCTCCCTGCCTGAGGTAGTTATGGGATATCGGCACATAGGTGAGGTTCAATGGGGTGGAGTCCAGAGCCAAGGACCAAGAAAGAATTCTTGAGGTGTCTTTGGTGCAAAATGGTGGTTTATTAAAGCACAGGGCCAGGACCCTTGGGCAGAAAGATCTGCTGCCCTGGGGCTGTGAGGGGTGGCTGATTATATACTATGGGGCTGGGGGAGGTAAGGAAAAAGGGAGGTTGAGAAAATACTTTCATATGTTAAAGAAGACTCACAGGATACCAGAGGCCTTGCCATTGTCAAGTTAAGGTTGTTTTTCCCTCTAGCAAGGCATTAACATTAAGATGGTTGGAAACTTCCTGAAGGAACATTATATTTCCCACCCAAGAGTAGGGGGTGGGGACAGGTTGTAGGGTTTAGGCTTATGCTTTGTCTTCATCCAGCCTTCTGTACCCTCATCAAAGACTGCTTCAAATCACCAGGTTTTAGCTCCCTCCCTGTTCAGCAGGTCAGTGTGACGGGACATCTCATCCATAAAATGGAAGGAGATTAGAATAAAGGAGTTCTTAGCAATCTCTTTATTCAGCTCATTGTTGTAAGGTTACAAAAATTGAACCCAACTTAACCCAAAGGGGCTAAAACTCACCCCACTTGTTAAGGGATTAAGTGATATTCACACCAGGTGCTGCTCCCTCCACCACACCAAAGAGCCCCTTTCCCCTCACTCACAAAGGGCTAATCCAAGGGGACAGTGAAAGTTTATCTTCACACAAGTGCTCTGGTGACAGAGAGGCCTAACTATGGCCTCAGTAATGGGACTTTACTGTCATTGAGACACGTATTTATAGTAATAGAAGCAGTACCGTTGGTGTGGCACTATGGCTTAAACAAAGAATAAAAGTATCAATAGGAAAACCATTTATTTCTACTTTACCTTGTGACGTAGTAAACGAACTTTTGGTAGCTGGTTCTACTTTGCCTTGCTAATGCTAATTTTAAAATGAGTGTGCATTCCTGAACATGTACCCAGGGCCAAGTCCATGAATGCCTGTGTGTGCGACTGCCCTCCTGGCCAACACCACTGAAAACGCCTCCCACTCCCCGCGTCACAAGGCACTTTTCTCTGTCTTTCCTTTCTCTGGGTTCCTCTCTCTCCGTGGTACTCTTCTAAAACATTCCTGTGAGACTAAATACATTTAGTAACTCACACCAAGATTAGAGTTATTTTTTCAGATATTTTCCTCCTGACTGGAAGAACCTCAGGAATTTGAGAGTAGTAGGAGCCAGATGGGATAGCCTCATCAGAAAAGGAAAAAGTGGGATGGGAAATCACTTTACAGTTTTTCCTGGAGCTGGACCTGGGACATTATCAACAGGTTGAAATGGACCCCATGCATGCTGGCTGAAGTCAAGGAAGACAACTGGGACTAAATGCTCACCATGTAGAATTCTCGGAAAGAAAATACTGCTCCCCAATAATAGAAAGTTGATAAAATTTAACACCGTAATAGACTTTGTTAATTACACCATGGTTACACTCAAGGAAAGTGAAGTGGTGATGTGGGTGTGGTCATTCTTAATTTGTGAGACATTTTTTTCATTCCATGTCGTCTCCAACAAGACTGAGTGACCTGTGAGATAATAAATGACTTTCAGACTTTTTCCTTTTTTCCCCCAGTTTTATTGAGATATGATTGACATGTAACATGGCATAAATATAAGGTTTACAATGTGTTTATTTGATACACTTACATATTTATAATATGGTTACCACCAAAGCGGTCATTATGTCCCATAATTACTGATGAGGGAACAAAGGGAAGCAGAGGACAAAGCAGAACTTGACACCCTGCACCCCCCCCCCATGTATGCAACATTCCTCAGGTACTCCTGGCTGCCCTAAAGCTAAGGAAATGAAAAAACAAATGGTTAACTGACAAAGAACACAATCCTGTGAGACCTGAGTCTCCCTCAGTTTACACATGTCCTAGTGATTTACAAGGAAGAAGCTTTCTTATCAATAGCCTAACTTCCAGAGACCCATAATTCAGTTTCCTGAAGTCCTAACATTACCATCCCCTTCATAAAATTGAGGGAAGCTGAGGCAGAAGAAAATGTAAATAAAACGGAATTTCTTTTGGACCTGCAGCTCATTGATAAGGATACAGTGATAGTGTAAACAACCTTGGCTTGACACTAGCAAGGCCTCCAATATCCTGTGAGTCTTCTTTAACATATGAAAGTTCTTTCTCAGCCTCCCCTTTACCTTCCCCAACCCCATGGTATATAATCAAGCACCCCTCACAACCCGAGGAAGCAGCTCTTTCTGCCCAGGGGTCCTGTTCCCGTGCTTTAATAAACCACCAATTTTGCACCAAAGATACCTCAAGAATTCTTTCTTGGTTGTGGGCTCTGGACTCCACCCTGCTGAACCTCACCTTTATTCCACAACCTCATCAATTATCATTTCTTTTTTGTAGTAAGAACATTTAAGATCTACTTTCTTGGCAACTTGTAAGTATGTAAATGTATTGTTAGCTATAATTACAATGCTGTGCATTAGATCTCCAGAACAAATTCATCTTTTCACTGGAAGTTTATACTCTTTGACCAACATCTTCTCCTAATCAGACAAAATTTCAGAAGTGTTACCTTAGAAATAGGAGCTGTTAAGGTTTATCCAAAGCGAGCAGAGAACAACTTTTAGGGACACCATAGCAAATAATCTATGAGACTGAGAAGAGCAGTGCTTGATCTGACCCAGATGGCACAAGACAACACAGCGAACCTTGGGATACAGAAAAGAGGCGGAAGCTATGGATGGTCACAGCACCCTACTGTCTGTGTGGGGCTGGAAAATCAATTAACCTCCCTGAATTCCAACACCTTCCTCTGTGACCTTCATGGAAATACAATATACCCAACCTCACTTTCAGATTTGTTATGAAAACTCTAAAACTTCACTTATTTCATTCCCATTGGAGAAAGTTCCAAATGCCAGCGCGGATGGTGTGCCCTACCATCTGGGACTAAAAGGAAGGCAGTGCTAATTTATTCACCAAAAGAATGAAGATTCTTTCTGCCTGAGATACTTCTGGCCACGTCTTCCACTGACTTATTCATCATCCAGTCTCCTGTATCCCCTTCTCCAGAAAACCTTCTCTGAAGCTCCATCTGCATCGCCTGTTTTCCTTCTGTGCTTCCATATTATACTGTCCATGCTGTAGAGGAAATGCTGGTGTGTGTGCCTATTTCCTCCACTAGACTATGCACTCTGTAAGAGCAACACCTTCCCTTCTGCAGCCTCTGTATTCCCAACATATCCCCTGGGACAGCTCTGGTCTTCCCCAAATTGTGCGATAATCACTTAAAGGAACACTCCACTTGTTTTTCTGTTTCCTCTAATCCACCATCCACACTGTCATCACAGTGGTCTTAAAATTAAAACCTGATCACCGCTGCTCAGTTTAAAAATCCTTCAGTGGTGTTTCATTGCCTTTGTGACATAGGAACCCTGAGGATGTATTGTAAAGCCCTGCATCATCTCAGACTTGGTAACCCTCCTATTCCCTTGTTTTTATGCTACACTGACTTCAGGTACTTCTAAAGAACATAACCTGTTTCAAATGTTCCCTCTTACAAGAGATAACTCCAGTTCACCCCAGCTTAAGCTGAGGAGAGGACCCTCCCCCCAGAAAGCCTTCTCTGCCCTTGAATTTTAACCCTCCACCAGCTAGATCAGATTCCCCATCATATGTTCTCAGAGCATGTGTAACCTCCTCTGGAGCACTCTTCACAAATGTAGTTAAGTAATTAAATGTGAGCCTACTCCATGAGGATGAAAATTCTAAGAAGGCAGAGTTATATTTTCACTGTTGGAGTGCCAGTAGCCAGTAAGTACTCAAAGGTTATTTGAAAAATGGGCAAACAAATAAAACTTAAAATATCTGGGAGACAGTGGAAATTCTATAATAATTCATGGATGGATGGGTGGATGATTGAAATGGTCACCTCAGGCATCTCCTGGTTTCCATACTCACCCGAAATCCAGAGTCAATTCTCCATGTAACAGTCAGAGTAACTGTCTTAAGTCATGATGTCAGATAACATGTCTTATCATGTCACTCTTCTGCTCAAGTTCTCTAAACCGATCCTCAAAAACACCTGAAGTCCTTTCAAAGATCTACCAAATTATACACAATCTAACCCCCCACTACTCTTCTGAATCTGTCCTCTATTTTTCTCCTTTTGTTCATTCCACTGCAGCCACTCTGGATTCCTGAATGTTCATCAAGCATGCCTGAACACAGTCCTACCCCAGGGACTGTCACTAGCTATTTCTTCTGCCCACAAGATGTGTTTTCTCAAAAGTGACTTTATAAAAGCCTCCAAATACTAACAACAAAGATCTCTGAAGAAGCATAAAAAGAAGGAACTTCCAATGAAAAGATAGAGTAATAAGGACTGAACTTACCCTCCTTCCTGCAACAACAACAACAAAAATAAATCAAGCAACATTTTTAAGACACTGAGCACCAGACAACAGATGCTGAAAGAGTTTTCATAATGGTATTCCATATGTTCAAAAACTTAGGAGGCAAATTAAACATGTTAAGTAGAGACTTGGAAGATCTATTAAAAAGAAGGAGAAGGGGAAAGGGAAAAGACAGAGAAAGAGGAAGAAGGATGAGGAGACCTAAAGCAAAGAAACATAAAGAAAAGCACCCCAAGGCACATCATAATAAAATTGCCTAAAATTAACAGAAGCAAAATCTTAGAAGCATCCATAGAGCGAAAGGACACAGTATAGATAAAGGTACAAAGAAATGAAAGAATACTTGTTGTTGGAAAAAACAAAAGCCAGAAGACAGTGAGGCGAGATATTTAAAATACTGGAAGACAGAAATTTCAATATAAAATTCTAAAATCAGGGAAAATATCTTCTAAAACCAAAGGAAAATTGGGGTGCCTGGGTGGCTCAGTCGTTAAGCGTCTGCCTTTGGCTCAGGACATGATCCCAGGGTGCTGGGATCGAGCCCCGCATCAGGCTCCCTGCTCTGCTGGGAGCCTGCTTCTTCCTCTCCCACTCCCTCTGCTTGTGTTCCCTCTCTTGCTGGCTGTCTCTCTCTCTGTCAAATAAATAAATAAAATCTTTAAAAAAAATAAAATAAATAAAACCAAAGGAAAATAAAAACTTTTCAGATGTGCAAAGGCTAAAAGAATTCATCACTGCACTAATCTGCATTATATGAAATAATTTTTTTAAATTTATTTACACAGAAAGTAAAACCAGATGAAATCAAGGACAACACAAAGAAATGAAGAGCACCAGAAATTGTAATTATGTAGCTAAACTTAAAAGACTTTTTCTTATTTAAATATCCTAAAAAGATAATTATTTAAAAGCAAAACTAACAACATTCTATTGTGAATCTTATAACATATGTAAAAGTGAAATATGTGAAAACAGTAACATAAAACCAGATGAGAAAAATAAAAGTACACTGTTGAAAAGTTCTTATATGATACATGAAAAACTATATTCTCATTTGAGGCACAGTGATAAGTTAAAGTTGTATAGTATAAATCCTAAAGCAAAACCAGAAAGCAGAGAGAAAAAGAAACAAAAAATAGGACAATTTTTTTAAAATAGCAGGATATTATGACTGTAAAATCAGCAATATTAATAACTGCATTAAATGTAAATGGTCTAAATCCCAATTAAAAGAACAGTTTCAGATTGGATTTTAAAAATCAAACCTTATCTATAGGATGGCTGTAAGAAACCCACTGTAAGACAGAAATATATTAACAGTGAAAGAATGAAAAACGATATATCATGCTAGCACTTATCAAAAAAAAAAAGCTGCAGTAGTTATATTAATACAGACAAAGCAGGATTTTGGAACAAAAAATATTATCAAAGATAAAGATGGGGGGCACCTGGGTGGCACTGTGGTTAAGCGTCTGCCTTCGGCTCAGGGCATGATCCTTGGCGTTACGGGATCGAGCCCCACATCGGGATCCTCTGCTAGAAGCCTGCTTCTTCCTCTCCCACTTCCCCTGCTTGTGTTCCCCCTCTCGCTGGCTGTCTCTCTCTCTCTGTCAAATAAATAAATAAATAAAATCTTAAAAAAAAAAAGATAAAGATGGCTATTTCATTGTGATGGAAGGGTCAAATCTTCAAGAAGACATAACAATATTAAATGTTGATTCAAACAAGAACAGAGGTTTAAAATACAAGAAACAAAAATTGAGATAACTTACAGGAGAAATAGAAAATTTCACAATTATAATCTGAGATTTGATCACCTCTTCTCAATAGGTAATTTTAAAAGTAAGCAGTAAAGAATATAGAAGACTTAAAAAAGACTATGAACCAACTCGACCTAATTGGCATTTATAGAACATTCCACCCAATAAGATAGCAGAAACAACAGTCTTTCAAGTTAACATATAATATTTACCAGGATAGACCACATCATTCTGGGCCATAAAAGAAAATGTCTTAATTAATTTAAAAGCTTTCAGGTCATACAAAATATATTCTCTGACCATAATATAAGCCAGAAATTAATAATAGAAAGATGTCTGGAAAATCTCCAAATATTTAGAAACTAAATAACACACATCTAAATCAATCATGGACAAAAAAATTTATCAAAAAGTAAATTAGAAAATATTTTAAACTAAAAGAAATTGAAAGCACTACAGATCAAAATATGAGGAATATAGCTAAAGCAGTATATAGAGGGAAATTTGTAGCACTAAACACACATATATTAGAAAAGAAAAAAGATTTCGAGTTAATTAGCTCATCTTCCAGATTAAGAAATTTTTAAAAAGAAGAGAAAATTAAACCCAAATTAATCAGAATGAAGGAAATAATAAAGATCAGAGTTGCAATCATTGAAATAGTAAACAGCGAAATAAGAGATGCAATCAACACAACAAAACCTGGTTCTCTAAGAAGATCAACAAAATTGACAAACCTCTAGCACTATTGATCTGAGAAATAGAGAAGCAAAACAAATGACCAATACTGAGAATGCTAGGACTTCAGATTCCACAGATATCAAAAGAACAAAAAACAAATACGATGAACAACTTTATGCTAATGAATTTGATAACTCACATGAAGTGGCCAAATTTACTGAGAAACAAAACTCCCAAAATTATCTGAAGAAGAAATAGATAACCTGGATAGCCCCTTACCTTCTTGACAAAACAAACTGTACCTCAAAACCTTCCCACGAAGACTACTAAACATTTAAAGAAGTAATACCAATGAACACAAACTTTTCCAAGAAATGGAAGAGGAGGGACTACTTCCCAACTCATTCTGTTTTTTTTTCCTTTTTTTCCCAACTCATTCTATGAAGCCAGTATTACTCCAATATCAAAACCAGACAAAGACTTTAAAATAAAACCACAGAACAATATTCCTCATGAATAGTGATACAAGAATGATAAACAAAATTTCAGCAAATCACATCCCACAGTATGTAAGAGGGATAGGATCTATCCCAGGAGTTCGAGCAAGTCACTCTAACATTCAAAATTAATGACTGTAATTCATTGCATTAACAGACCAAAATAGAAAAAACATAGAATTATGCCAACAGATACAGAAAAGGCATTTGAAAAAAATACCAAATCTATTATTGATAAAAAGTTTTATCAAACAAGAAGTAAAGGGGAACCTTCTTAACTTGATAAAAAGCATGTATAAAAAACATACAGCTTAGGGCAATAAAAACACTCTGTATGACACTACAATAATGGATATATGTCATTATACATTTGTCGAAACCCGTAGAGTACACAACACCAAGAGTGAGCCGTAATTAAAATACGGAATTCTGGTGGTTGTCAATGTGGGTTCATCAGTTATAATAAATGTACCCTCTAGTGGAGGATGGTGATGATGCAGGAAGTTGTACGTGTGTGGGGTCAGGGGGCATATGGGAAATCCCTACACCTTCCTCTTAATTTTGCTGTGAACCTAAAATGGCTCTTAAAAAATAGTCTTTAAAAGAAAACCTACAGCAAAAACATCCTTAAATATGATATTTAATAATACAAGACTTTATGGTTGCTCACTAAGATCAGGAAAAAAGCAAGAATGTCTATTCTCACCACTTCTGTTCAACTTTATACTGGAATTTCTAACCTGTGAGGCAAGACAAAGAAGTATAAATCATGTAGACTGAAAGGAAAAAAAAACATCCTTTATTCACAGACAACATGATTGTCTGTGTAGAAATCCTATGTAATTAAAAAAAATACCTATGAGAATTAACAGGGGAGCTTAGCAATGTTGTTGAATATAAGATGTACAGAATCAGTTATATTTCTATGTATTAGCAATAAGCAATTAGAAACTTGAATTTAAAAAATTAATACCATTTACATCAGCATCAGAAAACATAAAATGCTTAGGAATACGTCTGACAAAAGATGTGAAAGATCTTTACACTGAACATTAGAACACGTTGCTGAGAGGAAATTAAAGACCCAAATAAACAAAGACACAAACCATAGATCAAAAGACTCAATATTGTTAAGGTAGCAATTCTCTGAAAACCAATCTATAGATTCCACACAATCCAAATCACAATTTCTATAGGCATTTCTTAGAAATGAGTAAGCTGATTCAAAAATTCATAGAGTAATGCAAAGAACCCAGAAGAGCCAATTACAAAGATGACTCTGAACAAAAACAGATTTGGAGGACTTGCATTATCTGATATTAAGACTTATTATAAAGCTATAATGATCAAGATAATCTTGCATTGGTGTATTGATGGACATATAGACAAATGGAACAGAATAAAGAGTCCCAAAATAAGCCCATTCATGTCAGTTTATTTTGCACAAAGTTACAAAGTGAAATTAATGGAGAAAGAATAAAGAATGGTGTTTTCAATAAACCACGATGGAACAATAGGACATTACTGTGAATTTTTTTAAAATCACAACAATTAACTCAAAATGGACCATAAATTTAAATGTAAAACATAAAACTCTAAAGCTTCCATATGAAAACCTAAGATAAAACCTTTGTGATTGGGACTAGACAAAGATTTCTTACATATCACACAAAATGCCTCCAAGAAAAGAATGATTGATGGGCCTTCAACAAAGTTAAGGAACTTTTGCTCTTCAGAAGATGCTGTTAAGAGAAGGAAAAGGAAATACTTGCAAATTATGTATCTGATAAAGGAGCTATACTCAGAATATTGAAAAAAACTCTGAAAACTCTAAAAAAAGGTTTTTTTTAATGGCAGAAGATTTTATCTGATGGAAATGAAGCTTATGTCCACACAAAAATACGTACACAAATGTTCATAGCAATTTTATTTATAATAGCCAACACTGCAATTTACATATCCATCAAATGGCCAACGGGTAAACAATAGAATAGTACTCAGCAGTTAAAAGGAATGAACTGTCAGTACACTCGACAAGATGAATCTCAAAATAATTAAACTGAGTGAAAGAAGCCATTCCCCCCTCCAAACAAGTCCATGTCATATGATCCATTTATATCAATGCCTAGACAATTTCAGCTGATGTAGAGTGACAGTAGCAGTTGCTGGTGGGGTGGCAGGGAGGAGCAAGAGGGATGGGTTACAAAGGATAGGAGGAAATTCTTAGGAGGGATGGATGTTCATTATCTTGATTGCTGTGATTGCTTCTTCTTTTTCTTTAAGATTTTATTTATTTATTTATTTATTTATTTATTTATTTATTTATTTGTCAGAGAGAGAGCGCACAAGCAGGGGGAGCAGCAAGCAGAGGGATAGTCAGGCTTCTCACTGAGCAAGGAGCCCCATGTGGGACTCGATCCCAGGACCCTAGGATCATGACCTGAGCCAAAGACAGACGCTCAACCAACTAAGCCACCCAGGCGTCCCATGGTGATTGTTCCTTGCGCATATACTGTATATGCCAAAACCTCTCAACTGTCCATTTTAAGTATGTGTGGTTTATTGTCAATTACACCTCACTAAAGCTCTTTTTCTTCTACAAAGTCAGCGAGGTCTTCTCTGATCTGACCTTCTCACTTAAAATTGTAATATGACCGCCAGACCCCACCTCACTCCAGCTTAATTTTTCTCCATAGGTTTGATCACTTTCCAGTATAACATAATTTACTTACTTATTATGTGTATTCTCCTCTCTCCCCACCCATCCCAGTGAAGTGTGGGCTTCCTGAGGGCTGAGGCTGTTCTCTGGTTTCTTTAGTGATGTGTCCCTAGCAACTAGAAGAGAACTTGAGGGAGTGAGGGAGTGAGTGAATGAATGAATGGCTTCTTTGTCTCTGCCCTCCCTTGAACTCCCTCGATTCTTTTTTAACATACAATGAGTCCTCATATCTAAAAATCATGAGATGACAGGAAGAACCCAGGACACATTAATATTCTATTCATGGCTCTCCATTAATTGTGCTAGTCATTCAGCCTTCCTGGGTTTCCATTTCCTCACTTATGAAAAGAAAAATTTTAACTAAATGATTTTTAACATCTAAAATGTTTGCTATTTGTAATGTACTTCTCTCAAAAATAACCTACAGGTACATCGAAATTGGGACGACTTTGTAAATTGTAATATACACATGTACCATAATACTACATAGCAACTTCTAAAGTGAAGTAGATTTATGTGAACTGATTTGAAAAAATATCTATGTCAAAGATTAAGTAAAAAGAGATGCTGTCAAACAATACATACTGTATGGTCCAATATGGTAAAAATGCCATAAAAATATATGTGTGCAGATGTGTTTTAGTCTGATAGAGAGGCACAGGGAGCAGTCTGGTGTGATGGTTGCTAAAGTGTTCAGTGTGGTTCCTCTGGGGGTCAGTGGGAGGAAAAGGGAAAGTTTCACTTCTTAATCCTTACACTTCAAAATGAGAAAAGTGAGGCATTATAAAAATTCTACTTTTTTTTGTATTTTTGTTTTTTTTCTAAATTTTCCATTTCCATAAAACTAGTTGTTATTGTTCCCAACCTCAAATATCCACTTCTGTTAGGACTTCTCTAGACTGTGAAATGCAAGGCTCTTGTCACTATTTTCTCAGCCTGCATATTTGTACTGCAGCTATCAGAGGAGAGGACTGGTGAAATCACCAAAAGCCTAAGGCTATCAGAGTGAGTCCAAAGCCAGGCTTTGGTTGTGGAGACATTCCAGATGCACACTGGGGCAAGTCCCTGGCAACATAGTTTTCCTTTATCGGTTTTTCCCTACCAAGCAAGGAACCAGGCTTGTAAAACTTAATATATCATAACCTTCCAGGGGCTGGCATAGAAACACTTTCTCCTAATGCGTTGTTAAAAGCAGAGCACCCTCGCGATGGTTAGTGCATTCCAGACAGCAGTTTGGGCTGATTTCATTCCACAAAGGAAGAACAGGTTTTGGAAACAACCAAGTCCAAGTGTTTCAGGCTGTTGCATTTGGTTTCACTTAGATAATTCTTGGCATGATGTGTCCTCCCTTTCTAGTGGACCGTTTTGTCTAAAGAAAATGAGAAGATAATATATCACACTCATATAATTCCAGACAGGCCCACCATGAAAAATGTAGGGCAACAATACCCCCTTTCATCACCATAGACTTGTTCTAGACTCAGTTATGTGACTACACTACCAGTTCCTAAATTCTAAGGTCACCTGCCTCCTTTCCTGTTGATGGGTGTTCAGGTTTCACCTGTTCGCAGCTGCAGCTGCCACCAGGTGGAAACAGGGTGTGCAGGTATAAAGGCATGCATCCAGAAGATTTGCTTAATAGTCCAAGTCTGTGCCAAGCTCACTGGTGAGTTGCACTTAGCATGTTCCCTAAAGTGTGCTTACTCTGCAGGAAAGATAAGTTCCCTCATCCTGCAGGATGGACGAGATGGGGAGTGGGGGAAAAGAGAAAGTCACTGGAAACGAGAAGAAGAAGGGTCTAGATCTGTAATCTGGAAAGCAAGGATTTCCCATTTTTTATGGCCCACTCGTGGCTATAAATGTTCATCCAAGATCTACCCCAGACTGGATAGCAACCATGTTGTTATAGCAAGATAATCCAATTTTTAGACATTACATTTTCAAGGGCAGCCGAAAGATACAGCATTAATTCTGGTTGAATCCATCCTCTGAATGCAGCATGAGCAGAGAAGTTTTGAGTGTTAGATCTTTGTTACATACATATGGCTTGTTAAGAAATCAAACTTTATCAAGGAACCAAAGTAAATGGCTTCATTAATGGAATCCCCATCCCCTTTAATTATTATATAGCCTCTCTGAAATTTCATACCACTTATGTTGATTTGAGGTGCCTTAAATATCAGAATTCAACTTGGACACCAACTGCTTGAAATCTACATTTCTAAGCAAGAAAATAAATCAGTGTTATTTCTCCAGTTTTCTACAGATGACACTTAGCTTGATATCTTTTTGTAATTCATCAGATCTTTTATTAGAAAACTAGAATAATCTTTCAAGCTGTAAAAAAAAAAACAAGTGATATTGTGATATTATTAATTGTCTCTATAAGGTTAGCTTGCCTGTGCCTGTGCCTAAGAGATCATATTATAAAAAGTGCTAGCTCTAAAGGATGAGTAAGACTATGAGGGTTTTGATAATAAGACACCTGATATTTTATATCTGGGAAAATGTGTTGTACTTCTTTCATCACAGGACCAGCACACACTTATTGCACTCTTACTATATACTTGGAGGGTACAAATGAGTCTATACTGCCCTTAAGGAACAGTTCTGAAGCGACTTCATTGCATCTGTTGTACTACTCTGTGAACACAAACACTGATGAGCAAATAAAAAGATACACTTATTCCCTCTGCCTTCCCAGTTGTATTCTTCATTTTCTTTCATTCTTTTTCCCCACATCTCATCTACCAGGCACCTTCTACCTGTCATGATCACCTATTTACATGCTTAATCTTTTCTTAATCCTGATACTCAAATTTCCACCTCAACAGAGCTTTTTTTTTTTTTTTAAAGATTTTATTTATTTATTTGACAGAGATTGAGACAGCCAGCGAGAGAGGGAACACAAGCAGGGGGAGCGGGAGAGGAAGAAGCAGGCTCATAGCTGAAGAGCCTGATGTGGGGCTCGATCCCAGAACGCCGGGATCACGCCCTGAGCCGAAGGCAGGCGCTTAACCGCTGCGCCACCCAGGCGCCCCTCAACAGAGCTTTTTCTGCTCAAAATATTGTATTACTGTTTTTTCCAGGGGTTGTGTGTGTGTGTGTTTTCATAAAAAGTTCCTTCTTTATATGAAAGTGATTGCACATCCTTCAGCACCCAGTAAGAAGGTAACAGAGCTCACCACACCAAAGGAAGGGCTTCCCTTAGTGAAAACACCGTATTCATTTATTCAAAATGGAGCAACAGTTTATCACTCCGCTAAGATGCCTTCCAGGGACTAAAATGACTCTCCAAAGAAAAATGACATCAAGAAACAGAACTTTCAAAGAACAACTGAAGCACTTCCAAGGGATGTTTTGGGCTTTGGTCTGCCTCTGAGTTACTGAACAACATGGAGGAAACCATGATGCCTAACTGATGTGTTCAGTTAGCCCTAACTGTAGGCAATAGGTTATATATGAATTGTAAATGCTTCCACCTCCTGAGGAAGAAGAGGTAGGAGAAGCCACGGTACCTAACCCACGAGGGCAGGGGTGGGGGATAAGGACTGAGCAGGGCAGAGGCGGCCAAATGCACCAAAGACACCCACGGCCTGGCAACCAAGGCCTAATTCTAACCTCCCTTAAGTCTGGGTGACTCATTAAGCCCCAACCAGGTTGCTGAGACCTCTTCTTTCTCTAAAATCATGTCACTTGAATTACTTTAGAGTCTGCTTTTGGCATATCTTTCGGTGGATATGAAAATACCTGCAATGTGTGCTGATGCCTATGTTGGAGTTTTATAAGCAAGCTGGGAAAGTCATAACAGAGAGGGTAAAATAAAATCAGGGTTTCAGGCTCCACCTTAGAATGACAATAAATAGAGGTCCATAAAACTATAAAACTCAGCTCTGGGGGTGCCTGGGTGGTTCATCGTCTAAGCGACTGCCTTCAGCTCAGGTCATGATCCTAGGGTCCTAGGATGGAATGCCACATGGGGCTCCCTCCTCAGCAGGGAATCTACTTCTCCCTCTCTGTCTCTTCTCCCACTTGTGCTCTCTCTCTCAAATAAATAAAATCTTTTAAAAAATTTAAAAAAAAACTTAGCCCTGGCCTTTACTGTTTGGGGGGAGCATCAGAATGACTCAATATGGGATGTGAACAATCTCAAAAGCAGACCAGAGACCCCCTTCCCTAAAAGTGCTCACAACAGGAAAGGGAAAGCAATGGATGTGACCATGCCTTTGAGGAAGAATCCAATGAAGTTAGTTCTTGGCACTGTGCTAGGCACTTTGGAGGAACAAGAAGGTCAGAGGGGCTGCCCAGAGGGACCATCGGCTCCATCAGAGGGAAAGAAGATGACACAAAGGGAACAACTAAGTGCTAACCTGACTAGCACAATCTCGAGAAATGTTAGTAAAGCACAGGATGAGTTGGGCCCTGAAGGATGTGCCATATTAAAACATCAAGCACACAGGAAGGAAACTTGTGGCATCAGGGCAGAGAGGGACACACCTCTTGAGGGATGGGAGAAAGCAATCCTGACACCATCCGAGGATATTGGAGACCAATGACAATTCATGGTTACTGGGAAAAGGTGGAGCTGAGTGTGGAAGGCTCTGAAAACTACCCATGAGGCATGAAAAGGTTTGGGGTCAACCCACATGTGCTGATGGAGAACAATCTTCAAGAGGTAGGAGTGAATGAAGAGCACAAAATACAAAACGTTGACTGGACACAACATACCACTTCTTTAACAAGGAAAGGGGCCTGTATGTTTGCACGTACAGAGGAATTTCTGAAAAACCCCAAGCAAACTATTAATCATGGCTACTTCAGAGGAGCAGTGCCGGGAGTCTGGGGTGGGAGCAGGAGACTTATTTTTTTTTTTACCTATTTGAAGGAAAGGGGTAGAGGCAGAGAAAGGGAAGGAAGAGGTTGGGGGCGAGACCCCAGCAAAGGAGTTTGGGCTTGAAGCAGTAGACTGGTAACCTTCCCTCTCTACTTCATCACAAATGTTGAAGATCGGTAAGTCAAGTAGCAGGTTAGATCAGAAAGCTCTAGAAATGGATGAAAGAAATGTGATGAGAGAGGCATGAAAGAGCAAAATTTGGGTTAAGTGAGTAGAAGGATTGAAAAGAAACAAGTTCTCTTATTTTAATATAGAAGAAAAGACCACTGTCTTACATTAGTGGTCACTCACAGAAACTGCAATTTATCAAAAACAAAAAAAAAGGGGGGAAACAGTAATATTGAAATCATTACCAAAATAAATTTTATTTTTGCTGCTTTTTCAGTTTTATAGGCCACATTATTTAGAATTCAACAGAAGGAAAATAAAGAGTATAGAAGTAACGTCTACAGGGCAGATCTTCCCTCTTAGAAGGAAATGTATACACATACGAGTTATTATTCAGGATTTGAAGCAGCAATTACCATTCTCAAGCACAACCCTCCAACCATCTGAACAATCCTGGAAGGATCCATTTAATGACAACATGTAGAATGATTCAGCAGACCACCAAGTGCAGCTCTGTCTTGTCAATCCCACGGCAAATGCTAACATGCTCTCGGGTTTTGGTCAAGCTTAACGTCGCTGGGGCATGCTGGTCTCAGCAAAGACATCGCAACAAGGATCTTATCGTGTACCTACACATGAGCATTCAAGAAGGCAAACCCTCAATCGTTTACAGTATTTGGCCCAGTGTTCTAAAGACCACCACATCCAAGGCAAATCAGGAGGTATAGAATACGGTGACTGGGGCTATTGCTGTGGCTTTACAGGAGAGCCCCCAACCCATGGCTGAGCCCTGGGACTTCCTGTCTGGGTGCCAGTGATTATCTTCAAAGCTGGAGGCCAGCTGAGAGGAAAAGTGGTCTGTTGGGCCACTTGATTAAGCGTTAATTGGAGAATTTTCCACTGAGCATACATTTTGCAGTGCAGCTAAGGAGGGAGGAAAAAAAACAATGTCACTCTTGCAAATAGTCTATGGGGAAACGCCTGTTATATGAAGAAGCCCACTGCCCACAGGCCCACCAAAATGGACAAAGCGTTAGTCTACAAATGTGCAAGGAGTGGGCTCCTAATCCATTCCAGATGGTGGCGTTCTTCCCCTGCCGCTGTGAGAGAGCTGCCTGCATATGACAGTCCTGCTATCTATTAAGACTTCAGAAGCTTCCAGGGGCAACAGTTAGCCCTAATGAGGATTTGAGCAAGTTAAGCAGATATCTGTTCTCCTTTATTCCCGGATTTTGGTCCTTATAGTCAGAAGGGTGCTTCATTGGCCATGTTTCTGTGGAGCCAGCCGGGGGTGGGATGGTCTAGAGCAGGAGCAGCCAATGGTAGCCCACAGTGCCCACCATCTATCTGCATAAATACACTTTCACTGGGAACACAGACACTGCCGTTCATTTACATGTTGTCCGTGGCTGCTTTCACAATACAATGACCAAGTTGAACTGTGGCAGGACCATATGGCCTGCCAAGATTAAGATAGTTTTTATTAGTCCCTTTCCAGAAAAAGTCTGCCAACCTCTGGCTTAGAGGCTGGTAGCAGGACTGGTAGGTTCCTACTTCATCAAATCCCACCGTACCCGTCACAACTTCTACCTCCACTTTCATAGAATGGAGGTGGCACTCCATCTGGGGAACAAAAGAGTCCAGGAACAGCATATTGGGAAAAAGTCTAAACTGTGCTGCCGTCACTTAGAAGAAGTTGGCTGATTCCCTCTGACCCGTCCACCACATGGTCAGGACTGTACTTGTCTGTTGGAGACCAGCTCAAACCCCGTGGTTTGATGTAAAATGAGACTACAGCACAGGTGCTCTAGGCTTTTGGTGCTATAAATGTGGGGGTCCCTAGGGGGACTGACTCACATGGCCAGGCTTACACGAACAGATACTGTAGAGTTATGGGGTGCCCTCACTGCAATGAGAAAGACAAAGAAATGAGCTCTTATTTTATTTTACTCATGCAGGATTGGTGGGGTCAGATTCACCAGTGGACAACGATGGTTGCACCTGGCTGGGAGGCTGGAGAGAGTCAGTCATTTGAAATGAGAAGTTTGGAGGAGAACAAGCCACTGCTCTGGCTGTCCCAGAGAAAGTGTTTCGGCGGCCAGCACCAAAGAACTTTCATGGGCCATGAGCTGATTTGGTCTTGGCTTGGGCTCAGCCTGGAACACTGGGTTTGTCTGGCCCAGCAAAGAATTTTCCCCAGAACTAAAGAGTGTAACCACCTCATGGGAAGGGACACAGAAACCAGGAAGAGGTTTCACTGTGCCCTGTTCCATTCTGCCAGCCACTGACATGACTTCTCCCGATCTTTGAGTATGAAAAGGAGCGCTTGCATTATTGTGACTTCACAGGGTGGGCACACTGAGATCTGGCAACTTTAGGTTTTATTCCTTCAGCAAGATATAAATCTCCTAATTAATCATCAATCAAATCATCAAAGCCTAACAGAGAGGTGGGTTTAGTTTACACTCTCATAAAAGGAGCTCAACTTTTCCAGAGTCAATTTTGAGATCAGTCCTAGGTGTCTGACAGCATCTTTCTCCTGCACTTAATAGCTGCAGATGAGGGGCACCTGGGTGGCTCAGGTGGCTAAGCACCCATCTTTGGCTTGGGTCATGATCCCAGGGCCCTGGGATCGAGCCCCACATCTGCCCGGCTCAGCGGAGAGTCTGCTTTTCCCTTTGCCTCTGCCCCTTCCCCCGTTGTGCTTTCTCTCTCACTTGCTCTCTCTCAAATAAATTAATTACAATCTTTAAAATAAAAATAAAAAAGCTATGGATGGACACTTGATTTCCTACCAAAATCAAAATAGGAGCAAAGAGTAACATAAAATTTACAAAGCTTTTATTTATTTATTTATTTATTTATTTATTTATTTATTTATTTTAAGATTTTTATTTATTTATTTGTCAGTGAGAGAGGAAACACAAGCAGGGGGAGTGGGAGAGGGAGAAGCAGGCTTCCTGCTGAGCAGGGAGCCCGACCTGGGGCTTGATCCCAGAACTCTGGGATCATGACCTGAGCCGAAGGCAGACACTTAATGACTGAGCCACCCAGGTGCCCCCAAAGCTTTTACTTTCTTGTTAATAAAAGAGTGTGCTTAATATTTAAAATGATCACAATTAATACAGTAGGGTTTTTTTCTTGAACTGGTGAAGCTGATCCACTGGACAGGTGTGTATATAGTGGTGGGTGTTAAAAGCCTTCAATAAATTACTGACCTTAGAATCGAAGCTACAAACACCCTATGTCAGAAAATACCTTCTGCTTTCTGTCTTACATTTAATTTCATTGGACACAGAAGATTCAAAAAGAATGTCTTTATTCTTGATGAGCAAAAAACTGTAAAACTTTTCAGAGAGAGAAATTTTTTCTGCTTAGAAGTTTTTTTACATAAATGATTAAGCAAGACATACATAATATAAAATACCTAAAGAGAAGAACAAGTATTAAAATATTAAAGTGTTTAATTCTGACTTAATATATTCTTTAGCAATTCTTATTGGCCAGATTCCTTCACAAACACCCTCACTTAAGTATCACAGAACCCTTGTGAAATGGGCTCCAGGCGCCCGTTTTACAGATGAGAAAACAAAATCTTATTAAATTTGCCCAGGGTCATCTACGTATTAAGTAGACTTCCCATTAAATCACACTGATTCAAAAAAAGATTCTGTAAAACCCAAACATGAAGAAAATCCAGAAACGTAATGTCTAAAAATCAACAGAATATTTAGATGTAATTTGCCTTCATTTTCCCAATTAATACTTCCCAATTCATAATTGTAAAGATTGCAAGCACCAATACAAAGGATCAAATAACTGAACTCTGCCACTGTTAAAAACTATTATTGTTAATACCTGAGGGACCACTAGGTGAGAGAATGCAGAAAAACTGTAAAGGGCGTCTATTTCAACCATTTCATGGGCCTGTTGTGCTCTGCCCCTGGAGACCACTACTCTGGTCCTGTTGCAAGAGACTGGGGGCTTCTTGCTCCCGCTGCTGGCTGATGCGCGCCCTCTAGGGGTAGTTTATGAAAGCTCGTCAGTCCTTAACATGGGGAGGAAATTCTACACCCCCTTAATATGAAAGCCTCAAATCACTCTCCTCCAAAACCGCTACTGAAAATGGCGCACTTATTACTGAAAATTTGTAAATAAGGAGCTCAATGAAAGTACAAATCCACAGGCAAGATGTGAAAAAAAAAAAAACATAGACCGTTCCCCACTCCTTGTGGAAGCTGGACTGGGCAAGTAATCTGGTCATTGGCCAACTGAATAGCTTAAATAACACTTAATTTGAAGATTAGAAAAGGGTCACTGCTTATGGAAATGATAAAACCAGTTTTCAAGGGGTCCAAAATCACATCAAATCTCAGTAGCTACAGAGCATGTTTTCAGAAATAAAAAATGCCCTTCATTTTAGCAAATACCTTATTTCCTTCCTACCAGTTCTGAAACTACTTTACCATGAAACAGCCCTACAAGTGTTTTCTTTTTATTTCATAAAAGTAAATTCAATTTCTAAACATAAAAATAACTTCAGATCTCCCTTTCAGACTCCTGTACTCAGCTCATCGTTAAAGTTATGTATTTAAAGTTTAAACCTGTGTTTAAATACTCACGTAATTTTTATTAAACAGAGCTTTAAAAAACACCTGGCAGCAATGCATTTTTTTCCTGAAAAAAAAAATTATTTTCAAACCATTCAAAAATTCTAAAATCCCTATTTATTTAAAACTGTTGGCAATTTGCCTCCTCAAATTCCACAGGATAAGAGAGAAAAAAGAAAAAGAATAGGAGAAAACATTTTAAACTGTACAAATCCAGGAAATAAAAACACATATTAGACGAGAAGCTGTCTTTATGTTCCTGTTTATCTACATACCTTTCCCCTCAGAACTTGAGGTCAAAAATCATGTCTTCCTTATCTGTTGTTTCTGGAGGGTTCACTGGTGACAGAGTAACTCTAAGATGCCATTGGAAGTCTTCAGCAGAAAGCTAATGTTATTGGGAAAATCCTAATTTCAGTAGTTCCCCACGGCTCTATAGCTGCTCTGAGCAACCCTCTCTTTTTCCTGTTGTCTATACGCTAAATATGAGGTTTCCCACATTTTCACACCATTTAACGTTGCCTCTCGCCTAATTCTTCAGTCACAAATACTGCAGTGTGGTACTTTTATATATGTGTATATGCCAATTAGTATTCCTCTAATACTTATTATTATCATAAATTATTTTCTTCCTGTTATTATTGTTATTTTTTCTCTTTAAGTGATTTCCTTTAAAAACAAAAAATCAAAAGACATCCCTTGAGGTAAGTTCAGGATGAGCCCACATGACTGCCTACTGCTCTATTCCCAATCACCACACTGGACCTCCACCTCTTTTCCAACAGATTTTTGAGGTTCCTGGCATTTCTAGCAATCACTATACGCAGGAAGCAACACGTCCTGAGTGAGAACGTTTGCTCTGTTTTCCTTAAGTAAATGAGGAGACTCCTAAGCAAGGAGGGTGGCATTCTCATATTTTTTGTCCCCTAACAGGAAAATAATTAGAGCCATTTTCCTTCATTTCCCTGAGCTACCTTTCCAAATAGATACACTAAAGTGGGTGCCTTCGAGTTGCATGCTTGTGTCTGTAACCGTGCACCTGTACTGGCAATTTAATCAAGAGGGCTTCTGGAAAAGAAACCGATGATAGGTTGAAATCAGTGCCCTTCCCTTCCTTCAATTCTACAGGCAGCAGAAAGTTGCACAGAAATGGGGTCCTTATGCCCTGCACTTCAGTACCAGCAACCAAGACAAAGACACCAGACACACATTTATATGTGTATTTTATTCTAATTCTGGCTTTCCATTCCAAGAAGCAGGGATCATGCCCACTGCCTGCCCCCCCCCACATACCCCACCCCCCACCCCTGAGGACTGCGAGGGGGAGAATGCCCACCTCTGGGTCCAGTCACTTAGGAATTTCTTATCCTAAGAAACTCAATAGATCGGTTGCCCATGATATTCCTGACCAGGTTCCTCTTCCTTCCTCACTTCTCAGCCATACCCCACGTGGGGCCATCACTCCCAAATTCCCATCTCTAGGCCAGACATTCACGCAGAGTTCCAATCCCGATGTCTGTCATTCAGGTGTCTCAAAAGCACCTCCAACTCCATGCGTCTCCACAGGCTCACTTGTGTCTCTGCGCCAGGGAGTGGCATCAACCTTCCAGAAAGTATCTTCCCACTAGAAACCTCAATTCCCCCCCTGACATTGTCAGCTCATCACCACATCCTGTGAATTTAAAATCCTAAGCATACTAGGAATCCCTCATTCTCTACCTCTCTATAGCCACCTCCCTAGTCTAAGCTTCAATTATGAGACAATTGGCCAACTGAAACACCCCCTAAGTCTGCCCAAACCTGCCTCCCAAAACCTGTTGATGCTAAACCAGCATGTTCTCCTGCTGCCTTCACCTGCAGCCCTTTGCTTTTAAGGTGAAATCCTCAAGTGACCCGGATGCCTTGCATGGCTTCATGTGATTCATTCTCTTCTTGCTTCCAACCCACACACCCGGTCAATGCCTCATGCCCTCTTTCCTTTCCTCTCTAAGTCCTTCCTCTTACCACTCCATTTCTCTTGTCAGCTGCTACTCATCCATCAGACCCCAGCGTGAGAATTATTCCCATAAATTCCCTTCCCTTGAGACCCTCAGACTCTTACAGCACCTGGCTACTTCTCCTCCATGGGATTGTCACAGCTGGTAAATGCAAACCAAAAAACTGATCCAGCTGACTATTCAGCTGATGTGTTTCCCCTCCATTCTACTGGAGGTCCTGTGAGGAGCGACCACGTCTGTCTTACTCACCGTTGTAGACTATCTAGCCCGAAGTCTATACATAACTGCTGTGTGATGAATATTTGTTCAAAAAAATGTTTTTGTATGAGCAAAGTATAGAGCTCATGAAAAAAATTGCTTTGCTAATACATGAAAAATAAGGAGATGGTGTTCTTGACCTCTATTATAACTGCACCGTATACCCAATACACAGATCAAAAAGAAAAATTTGTTTAATTGTCAAAAGAAAATATTGATTCCTCAGTAAATTCCAAGCATTATGTGCATTCTGCTATATGCTAAGCATGCACTATCTTATTGAATCAGTTCAGGGTAGACTAACATTTGGGGGCACCAATCAGTATGCCCGGCAGGGACACTGTACAAGTTTCCCTGTGTCATCACAGATGGACACAGCAGCTCTTTGGGACAGGAACCCTCTCCATTCACCAAGTGATTAAAATGAAGCTCAGAAAGTTCATGAGCTGCTGAAGTGCACGCGGGCAGTGAAGTGGCAAAGCCCACGTGTCATCTTTGGTCAGATCATTTGACGACTTCCAGCACTCGTTCCAATGCAACCATTGGCCCAAACTGTGACAAATCATAGAAATGTGCGTCTTGGACTGCTAGCTAGACTCCCTAGAAGACTGATTTGGATGATCCAAAATACTTTATGTCCTAATTTGTGTTATCTACTATGAGAAGAGGACAGAGTCCTTTATAAACCCCCGCAAAACAATTAAACAGACCCATCGCCTCCCCCCAGAAGCCTTGATAGTCTCCCCAGGGCTGGGTGGGGCACCCACCACAGCCTTGTGCGTTGCTCTACGCTCTGCCATGCCCTGGGAGTTATAACAACGCTGGGGTTATAAATGTTTCTAGGAAATTTGCTTCCTGGGCTCAATCACTGTATTTTTATAACTTTTTTCAACTTACCCAAAAATCTTACAGAAAAGTTACTATTTTTTTCTGCTTTCTAGACTGCTAACTTGACAATTTATTCTCAGTATGAGACCAGGTACAAAGAGACCAATTCAAAAAATATACTTATTCATCTGAAGGCAAAACACCTTTGGAATGTTTGGGTTTTGGCATTCCGAACAGGGCTGAACATTTCTTCATATTTAAATGCTCTTATAAAAAACAATCTGGTGCTTTAAAATCCAGGATGATTTTTAAAATGCCCTGTGAACTTTGGTGATATTTTTTAACCAATTTTTTAAACAAATCAAATGAAATAAATGACAGGATTCAGGAGAAAATAGCATTTTCAAGAGATTTCTTTTACACAGTAAGATTGTCTAACCGAAAACGATAGGAAGAAAGAGCCACAGCTATCTATGAAAGATGTGGGGCTGGTCAAGGAGGCATCCTTCATGTGCCTCTGCAACCCGAGTGAAGAAATGTCAACTCACTCTGCACCCAAGCTCAGAGCCCCATCATTAAATTGTGTTTGTCATTGTATCAATATCCCTCAATTGACAACTTTCCTAACTCGCCTGCCATGGGGCTTTTGCCCAAATCTCTGTCACTGTTTTTAGTACTTGATCTACTGGGACTTTCTCCAAATATCAGTTCTGACAAGGGAGCAAATAAACATGTTTTCCAACATATGACCTTTAATTTTCTGTCCTAGTTGTATTTGCTGTGGATTTTTGGCTGAGCCACTTACTACTCCAGTCCTTGCTGATGGAGATCTTTCTGGAATTACTCTACTTCCCTACCTCAACTAGAGCACAAGCAGTTTCCAACTTAATACAAACAAGCTTATTCCAAAAATTCTATTTTAATGGATTATTTAGAACTTAAACTATATTATCGCATAGAAACACAATTAGAAAGTGTTGCTTTTTCAAGTTAGCCACCAAGTGATCATTTTTTCATCACATATCTGAGGTGACGTACTGTAACACAGAAGATGTCCACCCCAGGTCCTCCACTCAGGAAGGACTTGTTATAACTACTGACCTTCACTTAAATGAGAGGCTCCAAAAGGAGTGAACCCAGCTTAGACTTGAGAGAAGAATTTGACCAAGCCAATAAAGCCAGACTGCTCCCTGAGTCCTGATTACCTATTATTCCAACCTTGCAGTCATTCAAAAATGCCCGTTCAATAAATCCTTAGCACTGACTATGTGGTCATGTTGCCATTGCCTGTCCCGTGGTCACTGTCAGAAATAAGTCTGCTTTAGAGCTGCGATCTCAGACTTCCCAGATTGCGGTCTGTGCATTGTCCCAGTTGACTGCTTATTCTTGTCACGAGTATGTATACCACTAACCCAACTGAAGGATGGGCAGTAAATCCTGTTGGACACCAACCAGCTTTCTCTTCAGGGCTGAGACAATCTTTCTTCTGCTGCCAGGATGTTGTTGGTTTCTTGCTGGACCATAGCCAAGACCTCCCCAGCAATTGCCTTTGGCTAAAGGGAGCTTCCTTGCCCAAGGTCATGACTCCTTGCCAGGGACGGCCTGCTTACAGGGGCACAAAGGCCCAGGGCTCATCATCACTCAATCTGGAACATGGCCATTCCAGAGCTCCCTGAAAGGTTGGCTGAGGACAGTTCAACTTCTCCTTTTACCCAAACCTGCTTCCCTCACCCTAACAGGTATTGTTCCAGAGAGAACTGCCCATCCTCTAAAAAAATAAGACAAAATCCTGCATATGAAAATGTGCCTCAGAGTCCTTTCCCAGGAGAGCTCAAACTAAGGCAACTGGAGATCTGGAGCCAGGAATAATCCTGGCAGGTCACTGGCACTCACTCATCTGCTGTCTGGTTGGCACTGAGGCCCCAGTGGAACCCTGCTGACCCCATCCAGTTGTAGCTGGGCATCTGCCAGAGGTTCCACTGGAGGTGATGTAGGCTGGCACCCCTGTGAAGGGGAGGCCAATGGAGGTGCTAATTCACATGAATTCCAGAGGTTCCAATGAAATCAGTTCTGATGCTCTATGGAATGAGGGAGCCACCAGTGCACTGCAGAAAGACAATAAAGCTTGCTTTAAATTGACCTTCTATCTAAAGTAAAATCTGAAAGCTCCTGGGCCACTATAGCAACACAGAAAGACTTTCATGTCCTCCAGACAGAGGGCAGGACAGGCGAAAGATCAGGTGCAGGACTTCATTTAAAATAAGCAAAGACTGAATGCTCAGACCTGGCTCTGAAATATCAAAGTCAAGGCCCTAAATGGAAAGGGGGATCCTGAGATTGAGATGGAATCATCTCGGAGAACTTTGAATCCTCATGTTTCCCTGAGCCCCTGGGGCATGCAGAACTGATCGCTTCTCCCTAGTGTTGACTATGCTCCCAATTGCTTAAAATTGATGCTGGGGCCTCTGGCTTATGAGACAATATGTACCACCCAAAAAATTTATCCCCAGATGTCACCCAACCAACAGGTCATCAATAAAGTGTCAAGTCACAACATAACAAGTGCTATGTTGCTCTGCTGATGAAGTATGGTAGATTAACAATGGCAGCAAATGCTTTGCTATTCTTCCCATTAAAAAATGATGCCTTATCTCTTCTCCTTGATTCTGAGCTGGCCTCAGTGACTTGCTTGATCAATAGGCTGTAGAAAAAGAGACACAATCATAGACTTCTGAGGCTAAGTCAGAAGAAGCCTTGTAGCTTCTGCTCTCTTGTAACACACTGCCTGGGATACACGTAAGAAGTCTGCTACCCAGTGACACCATGCTGGGGAGGCCATTGTAGGCCCACAGCCATCACTATTAAGACATCAAGCACATGAGTGAAGCTGTCTCAGATCCTCAAGACCAACCCACTATCTAGCTACACACCTCTTGAACCTATAGAATTAATGAGCCACCTGGCTGAGCCCTATCTGTATTCCTAACCCAGAAAACGTGAGATATAATAAAATAGTTGTTGTCTTAAACCACTAAGTTCAAAGACCATGAGCTGAGGTTGCCGGAGGATATGGACAACTTGTACAAGCAAGAGCCAGGAGAGCATATATGGGACTGGAAACTGAGAGTGCTGGATCAAGAGTGGTAGAACATGAAGTTGGCAGTGAGAGAGTTCAGTACAATGAGAAAACTTTCCTGTTACACAGAATTAAACATCGAGCAAGGAACTTTGTAGGATAGTTCTTAGAAGCTTGGGTAACAATGGCCCCACTAAATGAAGTAAAAATGTCAGATCTGCTGCAGCAGAGAATAAAGAACCCATTAGAAGTCTTGTGGAGGTCATCTCCAAAGGCAAGAGAAACAAAAGAAAAAATGAACTTGTGGGACTTCATCAAGATAAAAAGCTTCCGCACAGCCAAGGAAACAGTCCCAAAACTAAGAGGCAGCCCACGGAATGGGAGAAGATATTTGAAAATGACACTACAGATAAAAGACTGGTATCCAACATCTACGAAGAACTTCTCAAACTCAATACACAAGAAACAAATAAATCGAAAAATGGGCAGAAGATGTGAACAGACACTTTTCCAATGAAGACATACAAATGGCTAACAGACACATGAAAACATGTTCAACATCATTAGCCATCAGGGAAATACATGGAGATTCCACCTTACATCAGTTAGAATGGCAAAAATGGACAAGGCTGGAAACAACAAATGTTGGAGAGCATGTGCAGAAAGGGGATCCCTCCTACATTGTTGGTGGGAACGCAAGTTGGTACAGCCACTTTGGAAAACAGTGTGGTGGTCCCTTAAAAAGTTAAAAATAGAGCTACCCTATGACCCAGCCATTACACTACTGGGTATTTACCCCAAAGATACAGACGTAGTGAAGAGAAGGGCCTTACGCACCCCAATGCTCATAGCAGCATTGTCCACGATAGCTAAATTGTGAAAAGAACCGAGATGCTCTTCAACAGATGACTGGATTAAGAAGATGTGGTTCAGGGGCGCCTGGGTGGCGCAGTCGTTGAGGCGTCTGCCTTCGGCTCAGGGCGTGATCCTGGCGATCCGGGATCGAGTCCCACATCAGGCTCTTCCCCTGTGGGCCTGCTTCTTCCTCTCCCACTCCCCCTGCTGTGTTCCCTCTCTCGCTGGCTGTCTCTCTGTCACATAAATAAATAAAATCTTTAAAAAAAAAAAAGAAGATGTGGTTCATAGATACAATGGAATATTTCTCAGCCATCAGAAAGAACAATTACACCACATTTGCAGCAACATGGATGGGACTGGAGGAGATTATGCTAAGTGAAATAAGTCAAGCAGAGAAAGACAATTATCATATAGTTTCACTCACTTATGGAACCTAAGACATAGCAGGGAGATCAGTAGGAGAAGGGAGGGAAGAATGAAGGGGGGGTAAGCAGAAGGGGGAATGAACCACGAGAGACTATGGACTCTGGGAAACAAACTGAGGGCTTCAGAGGGGAGCGGGGTGGGTGGGGGATTGGGATAGGCCAGTGATGGGTATTAAGAAGGGTACATATTGCATGGAGCACTGGGTGTTATACACAATCAATGAATCATGGAACACTATATCAAAAACTAAGGATGTACGGTATGGTGACTAACATAACATAATAAAAATTTTAAAAAAATAAATAAAACTGTCTGTTGGGGCGCCTGGGTGGCTCAATCGGTTAAGCATCTGCGTCTTGATTTCGCCTCAGGTCATGATCTCAGAGTCATGAGATGAGCCCTGAGTCGGGCTTGTGCTGGGCATGGAACTGCTTAAGATTCACTCTTTTCCTCTCCCTCTCTTTCTCCACCACACCCCTCCCCACAATAAATAAGTAAAATAAAAAATAAATAAAACTGTATGTCTTATTAATGGGACCATGTACCTGCTGCTCCGCACTAGAATGTCTGGCCCATAAAGGCACTGAATCCTGTTGTATCCTTAATACAGGGTTGCCTGGAAGACAGCGGTGCTCAGTAAATAGCTGCATGGGATGGATGGATGGATGGTTGGATGGGTGAGGAGTAAATAGGTGGGTGAATGGATGGATGCATACACGGGTACATGAATGAATGGGTGAATGGGCAGAGGATAAAAGAGTAGATGTTTGGATATATGGATGCATGATGTATACACTGATGGACAGACAGGTGGGTAAATTAATGGGTGGGTGCATGGATGGATGGATGGATGGATGGATGGATGGTTAGATAGGTAGGAGGAAGGATGGAAGGATGTATGGGAGGATGGATGGATGGTTGGATGGATGGATCGGTGGACAGAAAAGAATAGATGGGTAGATAGAAGGATGGAGAGGAGAAGGAATGGAAAAGTAGACGGAGGGCAGATGGAAGAATCAATGGGGGACCACATCCTTTGGGCGCTTCTGACCATGTGTTCATGAGTTCAAGGTCCTGAATTCAAATCTCTCATGAATACGGTTTTCTGAATGAGTGAAATGAAATAAAGCATGTAAAGCATCTAGCAAGGGCTCAATAAACATTAATCCTATTATTTTAGTTATTGTTAAGCACTGTAATATATGTCTTGGTTCACATTTTGGTTGATTTTTGTGGGGTGTTTTGTTGTGTGTGTTGCTTGTGTTGTACAACCAATCTGGATTGTTTTTGCAATAAGAACCACCCTCTACAATAATTCTATATTGGTTTTGTAAGAAGAACCACTCACACAGTTACACTTAGAGCTTAGCATCTCTCTCCAGCATCATCTTGCGTTTCAGGCCTGGTCCAGCCATGTACCCTTCACACTACACACATGTTGGAAGCTGAAATCCCCCAGGATCGTGTTCCCTGGGGAAACACTGTCGAAGAATCCTGTCTGGAGACAGTGGTATGTAAAGGCACAGCCGGGTCAAGGAGATGCGAAGGGCACAGCCCAAGCCAGCAGCACAAGGCCAGGTGTCCTCCCAATACTGCCTACAAGCCACACTCCCCCTCTGTGGTCCACTCTCCAAAAAATACAGTTTCTGGCTGCGAATGCAGTACCACATCCCACAAGAAGAGCCAGATTACTCATTCCCAAGTTTGGGAGACATTTGGGATGTGCCAAGCTGTGGGTACAATATCTGATCTGGAGAACCCCAAGGGTACCCCCAGGATTCAGCAGCCATCCTCCAGAGCAGCTGAGGTGGGTGAACAGGGCCTGGGGGACCACTAAAGGAGGGCAAGGGATGATGCAAACTAGTAGTGGTTTTCAGGATCAGCCCCAGAAGAAACCCTCCCAGGGGCAGGTGCTCTCAATCACAGATGTTGGGTTGGGTTGTCTCCCTTGTGTACAAACAGCCCCACGGGGCACCAGGAAAATAAAAATCGTGAACCACTACGGCTGCCTGTCATTGACCACTTACTATGCACGGGATGCTCTATCACACAGTCAAAGGCGTTGAGCTCTGGTTAAATGTATTCTCAACCAGGGGCCCCCGGGTGGCTCAGTTGGTCGAGCTTCCGACTCTTGATTTTGGCCCAGGTCACAATCTCAGGGTCGTGGGGTGAAGCCCTGCATCCGGCTCCCTGCATGGACTCTGCATGAGATTCTCTCTCTCCCTTCTCCCTCTGTCCCTCCCCCTGCTCACGCTCTTTCTCTATCTCAAATAAATAAATAAAATTGTAAAACAAAAACAAAAAACTCCCAAGCAATGCGGAATCAAACAGCAGTAGAGTAACATTATTAGGAATTTCAACTACCGTTTATTACGAGGATTCAGGGTGACAATCACAGTAAGCACCCAGCACTTCTTGTTACAAACGTCCTAAATGACAATCATCAGAAGGAGGCCCTGACTGTGTGCCTGGCTCTGCCAGCAGCCTTCACAGACTGTGCCACAACTGTCTTATAAGAGGGGGGGAACCTCCTACTAGCCCCATTTTACAGACAAGGAAACTGAGGGTCTAACAAGTTGCCTAAATTACCCACAGTCCCAGAGCAAGTCAGGGATGACATCACTTCCGTCCATGGCTATCACCAACCGGAAACTCACCTCTGAAAACCCTCTGAAAACCAGGCCCCATTAACCCCTTCCTCTCTCCAGCCCTCTGGGTCCCACTGGCATCCAGGTGACTTCCTAGTTTTCAGACCTTCTTAGAGGCAGCCAGCTGACCCTGCCTCTTGTTCCAGGGGTGGGGGGTGGAGGGGTGCTGAGCCCATCCCAAAGCCACAGCTGCAGCCAGGGGAGGAAGTGGAAGGGTTCCAGGTGAGCTCATCTTCCAGGGACCACTTCCAGGCCCAGGGACCATCCACTGCTTTAACTTGGACAACACCCAGGCCTCTGTGGGGACAGGAAACATCCCTGAGTGATAAGGATCAGGATTGGCTTGTAAGAGCATCCAGAATACTTTGTGTGGGCCAACACACCTGGCCCAGGCCCCATCCTGAGCAGTCCCCATCTCCAACATGAATTGGAGCAGCACGGGGCACTCCCTGGAGGAGATGGTCTGGGGGACCCCCAGCTTAATGTCCAAATCCACCAGCTGCACACTGCAACCTTCCTAGAAAGGGGCTCACCGCTCAACCCCAGAAAAAAACACACATACATATAAAATGATTGCTAGGAGAAATTACACACTTGCTATGTGCCAGGCACCTCTAATCCCTTCACATACATTAACTCACCGAATCCTCATGCAGCCTCCCTTTACAGAGGAGAAAGGGAGGCTCAGAAAGGGGATGTGACCTGCCTAAGGCGAGAAGGGTCACCCCCCTTCCCCCCAGGTGCAGGAAGCAGGGTTCTCCTGCCGCATGGAGATAAACGGTCTCAGGCTAACCAACGCAAATGGAACTCATGCACGGAACCACCGGAGCTTGCCCCGTTCACAGGAACAGTTTGGAAACTGGCACAAAACAAGGTGATCTCTCAGAAGGCAATCAGAGATGCCTCTAGCTTGCCTGTCTGCAGCTGGAGACTCAAGCTGCCGGGGAGGGGGGGCCACACCAACTCCGGTCTAGGCTGGGCACTTGTGGACTGGGAGGCTGCCCTGTAGAGTGTGGCCTGGAGGAGAGATGATGCCCCAGAGGTGGTGGGGGCACAGGTGTGCAGGGAAAGGCAGCCAATGCATGAATGACCCCTCTGCATTATCTTGGATAGGGGACCCAGTCTGCTCAAAGGCACTTTGGCAAGGGTCGTGCCAGAGGCTCAGGTCCCCATTATCCTGTCCCCATTACCCTACATGGGGTATCAGTGAAGGAGAAGAGGACCCAGAGCCCCAGGTTCCTTCAGTGGAATCCTAACTGGTAGAGATGCAGGTCTCCACTGCCCCTGTGACCCCCGCCGCTTTTGTGCCCACTGATTTTCACTCTGGGCCTTCTGGGGCTGGGCTCTGTAGGACTCAGCATGCAGGAATCCCCCAGTGTGTTGTGCTCCTCTCCTGCCCCTTCCCTGACCCCAGGGCTGTCCTCAAGGAGTAAGGAACTGCATTCAGGACTCCGAGGCTGGGACTCCCACACATGCTGCTTTTCCAGCCTGGGGCAGTCCACCTGGCTGGTGAGCTGAGTCTCATTGCTGGACAGTGGGCATGAACATGGCACTCTGCGCAGTGACGACATTATGCAGGTGTGGCCCTGCCTCCGTATCCGCCACCGCCTTGTACCTCTATCAGGCTTGCCCGCCCAGGGCCTGCTGCTTCCACAACTTGTAGTAGGTGGGGTCCAGAGTAGTGGTTCTCAGGGCTTAATGGCCTTGACGACAAGCACCTCCACGGGCACACTAGCCGGGCTCTCACCAGTGATGCCGTACGCCATCAGGATGAGCTCATAGTGCCGCTATTTCTTCACACCTACAGGTGGAAGGAAATAGGGGTCAGCTAGCCCAGGACCACCTCCCTCTCTTGGAACCACACCGAGGGGCTGCAGGGCAGGCCATGGGTGTCACCATAGGTCGCTGAAACGTTCTCCTCCTCCTTCCCTGGCCCCAGGGTAACAGCCACCGTGCGCCGCAGCAGACCCATCCCACTCTGAGCTCACGGTAAAGGTGGCATCAGGTCACTTATAAGGCCACCTTAACTAACTAAAACTTAAATAAAAATCTGAAAAGAAATAACAAAAAAAACCTTATGGACAATACATTTAGAGCAACATCTGTATTTACTGAAAAAACCCACGTAATAAGCAGACTGCCCAGTTCAGACCCACGTTGGCCAAGCGTCAAGTGCAATACTGGAAATCCTAGCCAGAGCAATTACACAAGAAAAATAAATCAATAAAAGGCATCCAAACTGGAAAACAAGAAGTGAAAGTCACTCTTTTCAGATGACATGATATTATATGTCGAAAACCCCAAACACAACCACAAAAAAAAAAAAAAAAAAAACAATTGAACAAATTCAGTAAAATGGCAGGGTACAAAATGCATAAAAATGTGTTGCATTTTTACACACTAACAATGAAGTATCAGAGACATAAGTGTAAAAAACAATCATATTTACTACTGCCTCAAAACCCCGAAAGACTTAGGGACAAATTTAACTGCAGAGATGAAAGCCTCTCTACTGACAACTCTAAGACATTAAGGAGAGACACCAAAGACAACAGAGGTTAATGGACATTCCACGCTCATGGATTAGAAGAATTAATAGTGTCTATACCACCCAAAGCCATCTACAGATTCAATGCAATTCCCACCAAAATTCCAATCATATTTTTCACAGACATAATTGTAGCACAGAATCTTTAAAATGTGTATGGAACCACAAAAGACTCTGAAGAGTCAAAGCCATCTTAAGAAAGAACAAAGCTGGAGGCATCATGCTCCTTGGTTTCAGATTCTATTACAAAGCTCTACTGATTGCTGGCATATTGGCATCAAAGCAGACACACAGATCACCAGAACAGAAGACAGAGCCCAGAAGTAAACCCACACATCTACAGTCCAGTACTTTATGACCAAGGAGCCAAGAATATACAAGGGGGAAAGGAAAGTCCCTTTACTAAATGGTGCTGGGAAAACTGAACAGACCCATGCAAAAGAATGAATCCGTACCACTATCTTACACTTGACACAAACATTAACTCAAAATGAATTCAAGATTTGAATATAAGACCTGAAACCTTACAACTCTTCGCAGGAAACATAGGGACAAAGCTGCCCAACGTAGCTCCCAGGAGTGATTTTTTTTTTTTTTTTTGGATCATGCTCCAATAGGCAAGGCAATAAAAGCAAAAATAAATAAGCAAAACTACTACAAACTAAAAAACTCCTGTCCAACCATGAAAATCACCAACTAAAAAAGAGGCAACCGCAAACAAAAGAAAAATTAAAAAGAGAACTACCCTACAATCCAGTAACTTCTCTTCTTAGTTTTTAACCATAGAAAACGAAAATACCTATTTGAAAACATATTTAGACCTTCATTTTCATTGCAACAGTATATTCAGTAATTAATATAACATATGAAACATAATATTTAAATATATAATATGTACATCATCTATAATACAAATTATAATACAAAACGATATATACATAACATAACTTAGAGGAGCCAAGAGAGAACAATAACCTACAATTACACGTCCGTGGAGAAATGTATCCATAAAGAAGATTTGGTGTGCCCTTGCCTTGCGGGCACCCTTCCTGCCACTGCCATCACCTTCATGGTGTTGACGCTCCAGAACTCACCGACCCAAAACCCCATAGTCGCTGATGCACCTGATGTCCTGGCGAATGGAGGGGGATCACACTGCCACTTTCACAGCCCCTGAGGTCATTGATGCGGCAACCGCCAGAAATGCCACGGACCTCACCACCCTTCCCACCGCTGCTCGCCGCCCTCACCTCCACTGTCCCCACTGCCAAAAATCACCATTCTCAGCCAGGACACCGCCGCCATGGCCCCCACATCCATCCAAGGCACTGCCCTAACAGAACTAACAGCTCTAGCCTCTGATGTCATCCGTGCCGCCTACACCGCCCACAAATGGCTGACCCTGATATTAGTGACGCGCCACCTCCAGCAACGCCATGGACCTCACCACTGTCGCCGCGGCCACTCTTGCCACCTCAGAACTCACCGTTTGCACTTGCCACTGAAGAAATCACGGCTCCTGCTGCCGTTGCCATTGCTGTCACCTCGTGGACACAGCCATCAAATCCGCTGAGGCCCTGGATGCCTAAGCTGCACCTGATGGTGGCGGTGTTGATGGCCGTGCTGCAGGCAGCGCCAGACACAGTGGAGGCGGCAGGGGTGTCCAATGCACTGGCACCCCTCCCGGAGGTGCCTGTGGTGGCACCCTTCCTGAAGGTGGCGCCCTTGCTGAAGGCGGCGCTGGAGGCGTCAGTGCAGTCCACAGTAGCAGTGCCCCTGCTGGAGGCGCAGGGGGCGGCGCCCTTCCTGGAGGCTGTGCCCACTTGCTGGAGACGGTGCCCACTTGCTGGGGGCGGTGCCCACTTGCTGGGGGCAGTGCCCTGCATGCTAGGGGTGGTGCCCCGCACGCTGGGGGCGGAGCCCTGCACGCTGGACCCTTCTCCTCACTTCGGTGCTGCGCGGACTCCGGCATGGACGTGTTGGCAGCTCTGCAGTCTTCGGCAGCGTTGATGGAGTCATCGGTAGTGGTGCTGGAGGTGTCCTTGGATTTGATGGAGTCAGTGGGAGCAGCGGCGTCCCTGGAGGCAGCACAGGCGGCGGTACTGTAGGGGCGTCGACTGAAGAGGTCTAGGTGTTGGAGGCAGCCCCAGCTTCGGAGGCGCTGGAGGCAGTGCCTCCCTTTGACGTCAGTGGTGTGCCGCCTCTGGCATTGAAGGTGGCATCGCTGGAGGTGGCATCAACAGATTCGGCCTCGGCGCTGGAGGTGGCTGTGGCGGCTGTGGAGGCAGCGGCAACAAGGGCGACAGTGAGTTCCCAAGTGGCATGGGCTACGACGCAAGGGGCGGTGAGGATGGTGAAGGCAGCGGCGGGGAGTTCCGTGGTCGTGCTGTGGCGCGGGTGTTGACGGTGGTGGCGCGTCAGTGAGGTCAGGGGCCCTGGTGGCAGCGGCACGTGCATTGTAGGTGGGCAGTGACGTCAAGGGCCGTGGAGTCATGGGTTCCCTGGCGGGGAAGGGGATGGCATGGTTGGTTAGGGCTCTGAGTCCCAGGCAGCGGTGAGGGCTAGGATTGTGAGTTGTCACCGGGTGGCAAGGGCAGCCGTATGGTCCTAGGCAGAGATGGAAGAGGGCATGGGCGGTATGTTCAGAGGTGACCACAGCAGCAAGGGCTGTTGCTTGGGTGGTGGGGAGATGGGTTGGGTTGGAAGGGGCTCTTTATGGATCTATTTCTCCACAGACATGGTCTTGTAGGTTATTCTTCTCTCTTGGGTCCTCTAAGTTATGTTATGTATATACAGTCTTGTATTATAATTTGTTTTATAGATGTTTTATATATTATATACTTCAATATGGTGCTTTATATGTTTCATTAATTACATATGATTAATGCTGCAATGAAGATGCAGGTATAAATATGTTTTCAAATAGGTATTTTCATTTTGTTCCGTTAAAAGCTAAGAAGAGAAGTTACTGGATTGTAGGGTAGTTCTCTTTTTAATTTTTCTTTTGTTTGCGAAGGCTGCATACTGTTTTCCACAGCGTGTGCACCTGCTTATGTACCCACCAACAGTGCACCAGGGATCCCTTTCCTTCACATCTTAGCTAACGTTTGTTATTTCTGTCTTTTTGATACTGAGCCTTCTAAGCAGCGTGAGGCGATACCTCGGTGTTGTTTCGATTTGCATTTCCCTGATGATTATTGATGTGGAGCATCTTCTCATGGACTGTTGATGTCTCTGTGTCTTCTCTGCATAATGACCATTTGGAAAATCCTTCCACTTTGTTTGTTTTTTGTTGTTGTGATTGAGTTGTAGGAATTCATTCTATATATTGGAAAGTCACCTTTTATCAGATTTATGAGTAGCAAGTCTTTTCTCCCAGGCGGTAGGTTGCCTCTTTATTTGGTTGGTGATTTTCATGGTTGGGCAGGAGCTTCTTAGTTTCTTGTAGCTTCGCTTATTTACTTTTGCTTTTATTGCCTTGGCTCTTGGAACATGATCCAAAAAAAAAAAAAAATCACGCCTGAGTAGTACATAGGGCAGCTTTGTCCCTATGTTTCCTGCTAAGAGTTGTAAGGTTTCAGGTCTTGAATTCATTTTGAGTTAATGTTTGTGTCGAGTGTAAGATAGTGGTATGGATTCATTCTTTTGCATGGGTCTGTTCAGTTTTTCCAGCACCGCTTAGTAAAGGGACTGTCCTTTCCCCCTTGCATATTCTTGACTCCTTGGTCATAAAGTACTGGACCGTAGATGTGTGGGTTTACTTCTGGGCTCTGTCTTCTGTTCTGGTGATCTGTGTGTCTGTTTTGATGCCAGTATGCCAGCAATCAGTAGAGCTTTGTAATAGAGTTTGAAACGAGGGAGCACAGATTTTCATGCATTTTGTACCCTGCCATTTTACTGAATTTGTTCAATAGTTTTTTGTGGTTGTGTTTAGGGTTTTCTACATATACTATCATGTCATCTGAAAGGAGTGACCTTCACTTATTGTTTTCCAGTTTGGATGCCTTTTATTGATTTATTTTTCTTGTGTAATTGCTCTGGCTAGGATTTCCAGTATTGCACTTGACGCTTGGCCAACGTGGGTCTGAACTGGGCAGTCTGCTTATAATGTGGGTTTTTTCAGTAAATAGACGTTGCTCTAAATGTATTGTCTGTAAGGTTTTTCTTTGTTATTTCTTTTTTTTTTAAGATTTTATTTATTTATTTATTCGACAGAGACAGAGATAGCCAGCGAGAGAGGGAACACAAACAGGGGGAGTGGGAGAGGAAGAAGCAGGCTCACAGCAGAGGAGCCTGATATGGGGCTCAATCCCATAACACTGGGATCACGCCCTGAGCCGAAGGCAGACGCTTAACCGCCGTGCCACCCAGGCGCCCCTTCTTTGTTATTTCTTTTCAGATTTTTATTTAAGTGTTAGTTAAGGTGGCCTTATAGGTGGCCTGCTGCCACCTTTACCGTGAGCAGAGAGTGGGACGGGTGCACTGCAGCGCAGGGTAGCTGTTATGCTGGGGTCAGGGAAGGAGGAGGAGAACTTTCCAGTGACCCTCTGGTGACACCCACGGCCTGCCCCGCAGCCCCTCGGTGTGGTTCCAAGAGAGGGAGGTGGTCCTGGGCCAGCTGACCCCTGTTTCCTTCCACCTGTAGGTGTGAAGAAATAGCGGCACTGTGAGCTCATCCGGATGACGTACGACATCACTGGTGAGAACCCGGCTAGTGTGCCCGTGGAGGTGCTTGTCATCGAGGCTGCTAAGCTCCAGGCGCCACTACTCCTCTCCCTACCTACTACAACTTGTGGAAGCAGCAGGCCCTGGGCGGGCAAGCCCGGTACAGGTACAAGGTAGTGGCACATAGGGAGGCAGGGCCACACCTGCACAACGTGGTCACCGCGCAGAGCGCCACGTTCATGCCTGCTGCCCGGCATTGAGACTCGCCTCGCCAGGCAAGTGAACTGCCCCAGGCTGGAAAAGCAGCATGGGTGAGAGTCCCAGCCTCGGAGTCCTGAATGCAGTTCCTTACTCCTTGAGGACAGCCCTGGGGTCAGGGAAGGGGCAGGAGAGGAGCACAACACACTGGGGGATTCCTGCATGCTGAGTCCTACAGAGCCCAGCCCCAGAAGGCCCAGAGTGAACATCAGTGGGCACAGAAATGGCGGGGACCACAGGCGCAGCGGGGACCTACATCTCTACCAGTTAGGATTCCACTGAAGGAACCTGGGGCTCTGGGTCCTCTTCTCCTTCACTGATAACCCCATCCAAAGGATAATGGGGACCTGAGCCCCTCTTGGGGGCCTGAGCCTCTGGCGCAGCCCTTGCAAAAGGGCCTCTGAGCAGAGCTGGGTCCCCTGGCCAAGATTATGCAGAGGGGTCGTTCATGCATTGGCTGCCTTTCCCTGCACACCTGCGCCCTCCCCGCCTCTGGGGCATCATCTCTCCTCCAGGCCACACTCTACAGGGCGGCCTCCTAGGTGACAAGTGCCCAGCCTAGGCCCCAGGGGTGGTGTGGCTGCTGCCTCCTGGCAGCGTGAGTCTCCAGCTGCAGATGGGCAAGCTGGAAGCACCTCTGATGGCCTTCTGAGAGATCTCCTGGTTTTTTGCCAGTTTCCAAACTGTCCCTGCAAATGGGGCAAGATCTGGTGGTTCTGTGCATGAGTTCCATTTGCGTAGGTTAGCCTGAGACGGTATACCTCCCTGCGGAGGAGAACCCTGCTTCTTGCACCTGGGGGGCAGGGGGGTGACACTCCTCGCTCTAGGGACTGAGCTCTGAGGGATGGCAGTGTGGCATCCCAAAAGGGTCCAGCTTGTGGGGCTGCAGAGGCTTCAGGAGCCCAGCCTGGGGTAGGGCCCTCAGGCCGGGGAGTAGCACCCACACTGCTGTCTGGGCTCAGGAGAAAGATGGTGGCACAGGGCTTATGGATAAGACAAACGGTGGGTCGTTCCAGAAAAGATTCTCCAACCAAAGGGCCTTATTTGCTGTCAGCTATGGATGGAAGCCCAATGTGTGCTTTTTGTGAATTGAGGTATTTTGGGAACAAAAAAAAAAAAAAAAGAAGAAGAAGAAGAAGAAAAAAAAAAACAAAAAACTCATTGAAAATCATAAACTGATTGTAAATGGCCACAGCCTGTTGGGGGCCCAGCTCTGGAGGTCAGCATTGCTACGTGCACCCTACCAGAGTATTTGGTGTTGACTCATGCCCATGAGCACTCAGAGCCAGAGCCTTCCTGCCCACTCACCTTCCAGCTTGCAGGACCTCCTGCTCACAGCCGCAGCTCTGACCCTGACCAGCAGGCCAGGGCGTCCTCTGTCAGCCCCGCCAGTGCACCTCACGGGACGTCTGCCTGTAGGAGAGAGAAGCCAGAGGGCCTGAGCTGACCCTTGACCCCTTGGCCTCCACCTCCTGAGCATCTGAGGTGATTCTTCTCAGGCTCTGTTCACCCTGGTTCTTACCTCGGGCACCAAGCCCCACAGCACCATGAAAAGGCAAAGCGAGAAGAGGTTTGGAGGTTGGTGACAAGGCCTCAGCATGTTAACCCAGAAAACCGAAATTTGATGCAGTAGTTGCCAGCTTCTGTGACGTTTTGTAGTGGGTTGTAAGGGTTTGGTTCTGTGTCGAGGTGGAACTGTTCTCAGTCACTGTGTTTGGGTTGTGTGGAAGGGTTTGCAATCCTACTAATGAAAGAGACCATTTCCTAAATGTTCGGGTGGCCAGATGCCTCTTGTCAAATGGTCCGATCATGTCTGTGGCTTCTCTTGTACAAGTAGTTCAGGATTTGCCAAAACGTCTTTCCGTGTAATGGCTTAAGTCAGTCAACAGAGAGCATGGGCAAAAATTCCAAGCTGTTAATTTTGGGCTCTGCGGTCTTAAAATGTCCTGCTTCTCCTCAGATGAGACCATACTCTACAGTCATTGAACAAACCACTACGTTATGGAGTTGAATGTGAGCCAGGTAAAAAAATGCATATTTTTGAGACATCCAGCGGATGTCATAATCACCCTGATGATTTGGGGGGCCCAGTGGGGTCCCTAAAGAGAGCCCAAGAACAAAATCACATTCAGCTGGGCGAGGGCCAGAGCCTACAGCTGGGAGTCCTGTGCTCCCTCTGTCTTAGGGAACATTTTTTCCAAGAACGTTCAGGGCCAAAAGATTGGGGACTGGCTGCTCCAGAGATGAGGTGTGACAGAAGCCAGACAGAGACCCAAACGAGCCCCTCAGAAGGCCTCCATGGACATGTCTGCTAGAGAGGTTTATCATCCACCTCAGTAGGGCCACGCGCCCCCCACGTGGGCCTGGACACAAGGCCCTTCTGGCCCAGTGCCACCTGTAGCACGGATGTCCCCAGTCCCCCCAAGACAGGAAATGGAATCTGCTGTGTCCACACGCTGGAACCTACACAGTTGTTTGAACGTGTGAGCTGAAGTAACATCAGTAGGCACAGAGCAAGCCTCAAGTTATGCCCTTAGGAGGAAAAAGAAGGGTACTCTGTCTAGTGTGTGCACACATGTGTGTAAATGCACACATACACACACACACTCAGGATGTGGAAAGACCACCTCTGGAACGATGGACAAGAACTCGGTAACATTGGTTACTTCCAGCCTTGGCACGGTCTGAATTTGTCACCACGCACACAGTATATCTTCTCAAACAGAAGAGGAAAAAATGATGCCAGGGCATCAAGGCTGACTGCCCCCCTCCCCAGTGCCTATCCTATCCAGGCATCCTGGGCGCTGGTCACAGATGTGAATTGAAGCGGGTGGGCTGTGACCTAGCCATGTTGTCTTGGGAGGATTGCTGCTGCTCTCCAATTTGTTAATTTTTTATAATATCACACTAGGCTGTTTTGAGATGTAAGTGAGAAGTGGGTGGGGAAGCCGTCTGCAGACTCCTGTTGTCCCCAGCACGATCAGCTCAGGGCACCTCGAGCCAGAACTGGTCCCTCCAGTGGGGGCCTGTCCACCCAGACATCCACAGAAAAACCAGAGGTAGAAGGCCACGACACCTGCTTAGACAAAGAAGTCCAGACTGCCGCACACCAACCACGCCAAGACTTCACTGCCAACTGCTTCCTGCTCGTAGGCTTTTAGGTAAATGTACCACCGTCCAAATCAAAATCCACTACGCTGGTTCAGAGCCCTCACTCTGAAAGAGAACTGTGGTCAACATTTTGTCCTGGAACAACTTAGGCCCTTTTAGCTAAGAAATTGTACCTTGGGTCAGTCCCATCATCTGTGTAGAGTTCCGCAGTACTGGAAAGCGTCCTACATTTTTTGTCTTTGTTTTTGTTTTAAATTAGTAATGAGGTTTTGGAAATATTTGCGTATCTAACCTGTGACATGAAAACACAGGGACCAAAGCCGGTTCTCCCCCTGCCCTGTTCCCTCTTCTCCCTCCCAACCCCCCATCACGTGTACTTGTCCTGGCCTGATGAGTAGTCTCTGCTGATGACTGTCTCTCATGATGCCAAGAACAAGCACCACTAAATGTGGTTTCTGAATTTGCTGTTGCCTTTGAGTGACTCTGAATCTAAGTGGATAAGATCTTACAAAATATGGGGTTGATGGGGACAGAGAATGATAAAAATGGCTCTTCTGAGAAAACATTTTGAAATCCGGAGCACAGCACATTGTCTGATTTGGTTTATGCTACGATCACAATCTGAGAATTTAAGGGGCAGAGGTTTCCAGGAACATCCCAGGCAGGTCACTGGGTCTTGCAGTGAGAGAGCAGGCCTGGGAATACCTGCAAGGTGGGGCCGGTGAGGTCTCTGATGGAGATTGGGGCTTGGCAAACCACAGCCCAGTCCACAGGAGGAGCCGGGTGTCAGTCATAGGAGTTGAAGTCCATTCCGGTGAAAGTGGCTTTTTTAAAAAAAAGTGAGCAACATGGACCCATTGGTTTATTCCCTCTAATTTGGTGGCACAGGAAGTGGTGAACAGTAGCTGATGAGGTCCCTTCTGTCGTGGTTAGTCTAGAGAGTCTTTAATTTGGAGTCTCTTGCGAAGTACACAATCACCTGGCGTTAGTCCATGCTCTCCTTATTCTTGTTCATTTGGGCTTTCGTCGAGGACAGGCTTGGGAATTTTTACTCAGCGCAGTGTTCGTGATTTGGACAGACAGAAATCCCCCTCAGTAGTGCTGACACGTTTGGAAGTACTGATCTGTTGAAGTGAGCTTGCCTCCTTTCTTTGTTACCTGTTCCCCAGTGTTGCAGTCAGCATTTCTCAGAACACTTCACCATTGGGTATATTCGTAATGAACAATTGCCAGTGTCCCAGCTCCTGTGTCCATTGCACAACCAAGAGAACAATTCCTTGTGAAGCATTTTCCCAGTTAGAGTTCTGTGGTGTGAATGTCAAGGGAGGGATTTTCCACCTTGCTTTGGGATAGGTGTCCATCTGGTCCAGTGTGTCCTTCAGAGTCCTTGTTTCCTTGTTGATTCTCTGCCAAATGATCTCTCCATTGCAGTGAGTGGGGTGTTAAAGTCCCCTAGTATTATTGTATTATTTTTGATGTGTTTCTTTAATTTTGTTATTAATTAGCTCAGATTAATTTGTGCTCCTGTGTTAGGGGCATAAATATTTACAATTGTTAGATTGTGTTGGATAGATCCTTTAAGTAGAATATTATGTCCTTCCTCACCTCTTATTTTAGAGTCTTTGGTTGAAAATTTAATTTGTCTGGTATGTGGATTGCCACCCCAGCTTTCTTTTGACGTCAATTAGCATGATGAATGATTTTCCATCCCCTCACTTCAAATTTGCAGGTGTCTCTGGGTCTAAAAGGAGTCTCTTGCAGAAAGCATGTTGATGGTAATTGTCTTTCTCTGCTTGACTTATTTCGCTTAGCATTATCACTCATTTATGGAACATAAGAAGTAGGAAGATCGGTAGCGGAAGAAAGGGAAGGAGAAGGGGGGGTAAACAGAAGGGGGAATGAACCATGAGAGACTATGGACTCTGGGAAACAAACTGAGGGTTTCGGGGAGGGGGGGAATGGGATAGGCTGGCGATGGGTATTAAGGAGGGCATGTATTGCGTGGCACACTGGGTGTTATAGGCAAGTAATGAATCATGGAACATTACATCAAAAACTAGGGATGTACTGTATGGTGACTGACATAATATAATAAAAAAAATACCATTATTTTTTTTAAAAAAAGGAAAGCATGTTGACGGGTCTTGCTTTTTATCTAATCTGATAGGCTCCTGTCTTTGGATTGGGCCATTGAGCCTATTTATATTCAGAGTAACTACTGAGAGCTGTGAATTTACTGCCATTGTATTGCTTGTAAAGTCCCTGTTTCTGTATATTGGCTCTGTTCCTTTCTGATCTGTGTTCCTTCTGGGCTCTCTCTTTGCTTCATTGTTCCCTTTTAATATGTTATTTTAATAATACAATGCCAATCTAAAGAATTCTGGTATAACAGTTCAGGATTGGTTACTCCTTAGTTTTCACTGGAGGCAAAGGTTTGTAAAAGATAAAATTCTGCTAAGTGTACATTGAGATTGCTGGAAATGATAGGGGAAGCAACTGTGTATGCAAGAAACGTTAAGCTGTATTTTTGATAAGGGCACTATAAGGAATGAGAATACATTTTTGTTCAGGAAAGAAAAAAAAGTAATTTTGTTATTTTGTACTAAATAAAGACTGTTTATTCAGAGAGAAAAGTCTTAGAACAAAATCTGAATGAAAAAGAAAGGTGTAGGAAGTTTGTGAAGAGAAACTTCGGAAAAAACTTTTATTTATGGTCGGGACTAAGATTGAAATGAATGGATTTTATAGGTACAATGGAATAAGTCTGAAATTCTGCTTTTTTTCTCTCTGTTAAAAGGACAAAGTTTTCCTGGATTGTTGGTCTGTTCTTGATGAAAGAGTTGTATCCCGGAGTCCATAGTCTCTCATGGTTCATCTCCCCCTCTATTTCCCCCCCCCCCGTTCATTTTTCCCTTCCTTCTCCTAAGGATTTCCCTGCTATTCCTTATGTTCCACAAATAAGTGAAAGACTATGGACTCAGGGAAGCAAAGGAGGGTTGTAGAGGGGAGGGCGGTGGGGAAATGGGTTAGACCAGTGAAGGGTATTAAGAAGGGCACATATTGCATGGAGCACTGGTTGTTATATGCAAACAATGAATCATGGGACACTACATCAAAAGTGAATGATGTACGGTATGGTGACTAACATATCGTAAAAAAAAAAGATGAAAGATTAAAAAATGGGAGTTGTAAACAAAGATGTTATTACTATTATTATTACGTGTTTTCTTTACCTTTGCAGAAAAGCAAAGTTTCTATGTTTTGTCTTTATCAGGTTTTTGATGACTTCAGAGGACTGAAATATCTCAGTTTGAAAGAAGCTAAGTTTTGCTAAAGATTCCACAATCTTCCCTAAAATGTATTTGGCCTCCTTGGTGAAGTTTAAGTAGTGAGTTTTGTCATGATCCATATATCTATTTAGGCCTATGCTTTAAACCATTCTGAATTTTTAAACAAATTGCCTGGGATTTAAATTGTAAGTGAAGACTTTGCTTTTCTGTTCTTTTCATTTTACTAATTAGGCTTCCTTGGTATGTTAAGTCACTTGGGAAGCATTGTCAAATAAATGATGGGAAACCACGGGTTCTGTTGTATGGGTAAATGTTATAATTGTTGTAGAAATTATGTGAATCCCTCAAGCTTTAATATGTCTCAGTATAAGGTCCTCACGCGATATGCTAATTATTGAAATGTTCTGTGTCACAGAAGTAACGGGATTTCCTTGTCAAGTGCATTGTAATGAGCTCTCATCAGATCTTGAACCATGTACATTTGTGATTCTTTTGTCATTTATGCCCTTGTCGAATGTGTTTCATCCTCAAGGAGATTCGTGAAAGGAAGTTTTGACAAATATAAGTTCTGCTCTTTAAAATCCTGAAACTAAACTGGGTAAGAATTTCCAGAACTAATGGAGCCGGTTTTGTTGCATTCAAACAGAACAAGAATTAATACTATGGGACAGAAAGAATTGAGGACGATGATGATAGTTTTGTGACTCTTGTTTGAAACATTGCTGGTTCTTTAATATGTGTTCTTCCAGATTTAAGGAAACTTTATCTTAAAATATCCATGATATAGGGAGATATGATAAAATATGTTTTTGTGAACAAGTGGAAACATTTCCCTTTTCTCCCTACCTGCCTCCTCCAGAATTCAGCAGCTCTCAGTGAGTATTCTTTCTTTCAAGGTAAGTTTGATTATTTGCCTAAGTTCAACACAAGTCTGTTTTCCTTGCAACAGGTCACTCCTGGAAGCTTTAGTTATTTTACCAAGGCATTGAATGAAGTGTCCTGTTGGGGAGAGAGAGACATGCATATAGACCCTGATATGACCAGACAAGTTGAAGGATATCAGGTTGACTTGATGGAGCCCCTTGGAAATATTGGCCTGATCACCTTGCTTACAGAGTTCTCAGGAGCCTTGCCAGATGAGTAGAGTGTTACTTCCTGGCAGGTATCAGAACCTCAGGTTAGTTTGGGGATCTCAAAAAGAAGAAATGACCCAAATCTACAGGTACTGCAGGCAAGTCTGTTGTGAGTATTTGGCTTGGCCTCTGGCCTCAAGACACGATTGCCAGTTCAATCTAGAAGATTCCTTATGAAAAGTTCTGGCAAAGCAAGGTTTACAAATATATATGGTCCATTACTGTTCTTGCTGCGCTTAGTTAGAATAGATGCTATGTGAAGTCAGTCAAGCAGAGAAAGACAATTACATGGTTTCACTTATTTGTGGGACATAAAGAGTAGCAGGGAGATCATTAGGAGAAGGAAGGGAAAGAGGAAGGGGGACGGATAACAGAGGGAGAGAGGAACCATGAGAGACTCTGGACTCAGGGAAACAAACTGAGGGTTTTAGAGAGGAAGGGGGTGGGGGGATGGGCTAGCCGGGTGAAGGGTATTAAGGAGGGCACGTGTTGCGTGGAGCACTGGGTGTTATACACAATCAGTGAATCATGGGACACTACATCAGAAGCTAATGATGTACTGTATGGTGACTCACATATTATAATAATAAAAATAAATGAAAAAAAAAAGAGTAGATGCTAAGCCAGCAAGTGTGCAATGATTGCTGAGGCCTTCTTTCATCTAAGAAACAATCACAAATCCGTGTAACTGAAAGGCATCACCCATCTGGATTAGCACACACCGCAAACATGCCTGATATTTCTGTGCCTCAAAATGGGTCCCCTGAAGCTATTAAACCATTTACCTTGCAATTTAGGTTGGAGACATCACTTTTGACACTGACAGTGTTTTCTGATTGGGCAAGTCCCATCGGAATGCCACCCAAAGTAATCTTGGAATCCCCTAAAAGCTGGTGGTTAGAGTGCTTGCACTTTGGGTCAGTATCATAAATGCTGGTTAGGATTTAAACCCCTTTAAATCTCCTCAGAAATTTAAATTTGCATTTTGTGGTGATGAGTGTTTTGACTTTAGGTGTCTGTGAGAGGCAAATCTTAACAAGAAAAGACCACAGGCCGATTTGAGCCAAATAGAGACTTTAGAGATGACAAAGATCAGGGCTTACTTTCAACAAGTGTTAATGCAATTTGCCTGTTGAACCTCACAGATTTCTCTTTAAGAATGAAATACTGCTAAGATGCTATTAAAAATAGAGTTGTGAAAGAAGGAAGTAATAAGACTGAGAGAGTCACTCACATAGAGTTGAAAAGACATGGAGGAGGTAGGGTTTATGCACATCTCCTGTTTCAGTTCCATATAATTGAAGATCCAGGGGTTGATGAATGAGAACACATTTCAAATGTGAAAGAAGATTCCAGGAGGAGTAAGCTTTGCTAAGATAGTCCTGCAAAATGTAGTTGAAATAGGGTTGATGCACATCTTCTGTTTAGGTTCTGGGAGCAGCATGAACTTTGGACTTTTGTCAGTAGTTGCAAATGATCACTGACCTCTGGGCCACCTCCAGGACCACATCCTCCTGCTTTGGTCTGAAATAGACATCATGGAACACCTGGTAGCCAAACCGCCAACCGTGCTTTAGTTTAAGGTCTGCTCGCAGCAATCCTAATTCTTTCCCAGCTTGTGCGACCCTGTGATTTTGACCTCTTTGAGCCTGCACTCCCTGCTGGCAGTGTGGAGCACACTTTCAGTTTGGGGGTGACTCTGTGTCTCCCAGAGTGCAATCCCTAAGACCTGAACTCAAAGCTGTACTTGTTTTACAGACGGTTCTTCTTGGCTCACATTCCTTGGCCTAGTGGGTAGGATGCAACGCGTCTGACCTCTGCGTCTTCGCCGCAGGTTCCAGTGAGATAGGCACAAGAATGGTACACCCTGTCATCTCCCCGGTGGTTTTGCATCACAGTGGTAAGTTGTCTTGGTTCTGAACCTCCCGCCAGGGTTGAGGTTCAGGCCTTTATTTGGATGTCCTCTTTTGGTGGTTTCTGTCTTTACATCTGAGGGGAAAAGATACCTTCTTCTTGGCTGTGACATTGGAGACAGGTCCTTAAAAAGAAAATACACAGTTGGTTCTTTGGGGAAAAGACCTTAGTAGGACAGATTTAGAAAGTTCTGCAAGTCCTCGCCCCACACAAAAACTCTGAACCAGAGGTTGCTTCTGTTGGCAGAATCCTGAGTTAGTGCAGGTTTACCTCATAAATCGAGGTACCCACCGTTTAGTGAGCACGTAGCAGCTGTCAGCACGGTGCTGGGTGTGCTATAGCCAAGGATCTGGTCCTAGCACAGACAGATCAGGTCTTGCTGATGAAGAAAGTTTCCATACAAGTTGCAGTCTCACCTCCCTACGTGCTTTCCTTGGAGCCCTGGAGACACTCCCAATCCTCCCCTTCTTTTCTGAGATCACCACTTACCTACCATCTGGGGAAGGATCTTGATCTGCTTGTTTTCTGTCTCCGTGATAAGAAGAAAAGCCATCTTCTCGAAAACGTGTCCAAAAGGTTAATGAGGTAATCATCTCAAACCTTGGAACCATCATCATGAATTTAGTGCCATTAGATCTTATTGAGGTCCCTGATGTCATGCGTAAGTGGAAGAGGGGATTTGACAACTTAGTTTAATCAAAAGTTATAGAGGTGCTGAGATCTATAAACAAATCACACAGTTGGAAGAGAATATGGCGCTCCTTTACTCTGGTTCTGGCTTAACAATTTTTGCTCCTGGTTTGTCCATGGTGTTTTATTTTATTTATTTATTTATTTATTTATTTATTTATTTATTTATTTATTTATTTATATATTTATTTATTTATTTATTTTTAAAGATTTTATTTATTTATTTGACAGGATAGAGACAGCCAGCGAGAGAGGGAACACAAGCAGGGGGAGTGGGAGAGGAATAAGCAGGCTCATAGTGGAGGAGCCTGATGTGGGGCTCGATCCCATAATGCCGGGATCACGCCCTGGGCCAAAGGCAGATGCTTAACCGCTGTGCTACCCAGGCGCCCCGGTCCATGGTCTTTTAAATCTTAGCTTCTCGGCGATTCCATTTCAGCCACCTCAGGTCTCTGTGTTGAGTACTTTCAGGACCAAGTTCAAACTATCTAACAGGGCATACAAGGCTCTTTACCATCACTATATGAATTTGGTGTCCTCTCTCCAACCCCCTCATGGTCCAGTCACACTAAGTGTTGCTGTGTCTGTTGTTTGCATTCACACCCTCCCTGTATTCCCACCCTTTGATCTCCAGGCCTTCAAGAATTGGCCATGTCCCTTTCTCTATGAAGCTCCTTAACCTCCCCCTCACCCCACATCATCTACCCTGTACCTCCATAATGATGTCCTTGTCTTTCTTTGGTTCTCCATAGGCTTCCAGCCATTTTCCAACAATATTTATTGCACACATACTGTGGATATGTAAACAAGAGGCGTTCTAGCAGATTAGTAAGACACTGAGCTCTAGGGCCAGACTCCCTGGGTGTGCATCTTAACCCTGCCCCTTCTCCTTAGGTAAGTCACTTGACCCCTTGGGTCCAGGTTTCCTTGCCTGTAATGCAAGGATTATAATCCTACCTGTCTCCGAGTTGCTGTTAAGATTCAGTGTTGTGGAGATTCTCCAAAGAAAGCACTCCATAATAGTCATTGTCTTTATGGTACTTGAATGGAAGCTCCACGAGGAGAGGGAATTTCTGCTTCCCGATCTATGCCTGGGTCAGTGCCTGGCACTAGTAGATGCTTTAAACATATGGTGAATGAATATATGAATTTGCCAGGTGTTCTTCTAGTCTCAGGGCAAGCAGCTTTGAATAAAATAAACAAGATCCCTTTCTCATGGCTTCTACTGTAAGCGTTAGACGGAAGCACACACTTTCATGTAATAGCAGGTGCTGTGAAGAATGTACAACAGGGAAGTGGGATTGAGGCTAGGGATGGAGGAGCAGTATTAAGTGAGGATGGGCCAACCACATAGAGGAACCAGGTGAGGATTTCAGCCAAGGGCCCAGAATTCCCGAGGGTAAAAGAAGCTCTGCTGGTTCATATAGCCTCCCCATTTTCTCCAAAGGGCTCTTTGAATGTCTGTCTTCCCCACTAGACTAGGAACGTCCGAAAAGAGGGACTCCATCGTGTAATTGTTTATAAATATCCTCTCTGGTAATTAGTTGGACACTTGATAAATACTTGTTGATTAAACAAAGGAATCCATGTAGGAAAGGGCCTTCCCATTTGGAAATGCAGACTCTGAACTCTTCTACCTGTCTGTTTTCTTTTCTCCTTGTATATTCTGCCTTCCTGAAGTCTAGGCCAAGGAATACATCTGAGCATTGACTCATCTTCCTTCCAGTGCTATCCCCGAAGTCTAACATTAGGAGGTTACTTTCCCCCCAGATCCCAATTAATCCCCTTTTTGGTAAGAATTAGGTTCAGAGCTGCAGAAACTGTTCTGTAAATGGAAAAAACTTTAGGAAAACATTTTGGTTTTCAGAAAGTCATTTCATTTGATGAATTTTTTTTTTAAAGATTTTATTTATTTGTTTGATAGAGAGAGACAGCCAGCGAGAGAGGGAACACAAGCAGGGAGAGTGGGAGAGGAAGAAGCAGGCTCTTAGTGGAGGAGCCTGATGTGGGGCTCAATCCCAGAAAGCCGGGATCACGCCCTGAGCTGAAGGCAGATGCTTAACCACTGCGCTACCCAGGCGCCCCTCATTTGATGAATTTTAAACATTTGCTCTTTGAGAAGCTCCTTTTTGGTTATCAACATAAAAATGAACCTATCATTTAAATATCCATGCTGTTATTACTGTCCAGCACTGAGTTATGAACTTCTGATGTTGTGATTTATAATATATATGTGATCTTACCCCGTTTCTGCAGCAAAGCTCCTAAAGCCTTTGGAATTCCTAAGTGTGGAGGGTGATGGGGTATCTTTTGCTGTGTTAATGAGAGACTTTGGGACTGAGGAGGGGGCTGGTTGCCTGCCAGTGGAACCAACCACTTGATTATTGGGTTGGAACTTTCAGGCCCACGCTCCACCTCCTGGGAGGGGAGAGGGGCTGGAGAACAATGATTGTCATGAAATCATAAAATCATGCCCATGTAGTGAAGCCTCCACAAATACCCTGAAGGACGGGTTCTGAGAGCTTCTGGGTTGGTGAACATTGGAGGTGCTGGGAGAGTGGCGCTCTGGAAGGGGGCATGGAAACTCGATCCATACCCCTTTCCCTGTACCTGGCCCTACACAGATCTTCTCTCTTACTCTTCCTGAGTTGTATTCTTTTATAATAAACCGGTAGGGTGGTAAGTGAAATGTTTCTCTGAATTTTGTGAGCCACCATAACAAATTAATTGAGCCTAAGGAGGCAGTGGTTGGAACCTCTCATCTGTGGCCAGTCAAGCACAGGTGGCAAACTGGACTTGTGATGGGCATCTGAAGGGTGATGGGGGTCCAGTGTGGTGGGACTGAGCTGTGCAAGCTAACACTATCTCCAGATAGGTCGTGTCAGAAAAGGACATGCAGGTCGTGTCAAAGACTTGCTTGTCACGTGGAAAAAACACATTGCAACTGGTGTCAGAATTGTAGAACTTTATTGAAAGTCGATACAGGGATTTGAAAATTAAATGAAATCACTGATGGTCTGGTTTATCTCCAGGGATGGGGGGAATGGAAGTCCATGCAATACTTGTTAAACTAACACACTTATGACATAAGATTGTCACAGAGCCCAGAGGAGGGGGATCCTTCACCCAGATTTGTAGAAAAAGAGCCAGAATGGCTTCCTGATAGAATAAGGTCCTGAGCAGAGATGTGAAGGAATTGACTTGAGCAGAGCTAGTGTTGGAGTTGGAATGGACTTAGAAGGAGATGAGAGCAAGAAGCTGCCCTATAAGACCCTCTTTGGGTAGTTTCGTGACAACACTCTCTTGGATGGAGCCCAAGGACAGCTAGCCTTCCTTCATTCTAAATTCCTCCCCACAGCGGATAAGATTATGGTGCTTCCTTTACCTTAAGCTACCCCACAAATGATCTCACCTTATTTGTGTTTTTAATTGTAAGACGGCCTCTAGTTTTTAGCAGCTAATTAAGAAGGAACCCTGCATTGTCATGAGAAGAACTTTTAAGCCAGGGAGCACATGAATGTAAACGTTTTTTGTTATTTAGATCCGGGAGTGGCACTGTTAGAAAGATTGGAGGCTGGAGAAGACTTGTGAGTGTATAAATGAATGTCAGCTTATTTTAGGCAGTTGTAAAGATTTCCCCATGAGACCTTTACTCTTCCCGGAAGGTGGGTGGGAGGGACTAGAAATGTCTAAGGAAAACTTTCTGGAGGCTGTTCAGGATGGGGTTTTCAGGTGGATAAGTCCCATCACTCCACTGCCCCACAAAGCCTACAAAGGAAAGTGAAGAGGTCAGGGAGGAAAGCCAGGGATGTTCATGGCGGGCGATGGTGTGTGTTTTGTTTTTTGTTTTTCTTTTTGTTTTTACTTCAAATGGATGCCTTAAATAGTTGAACTCCTTTGATGAAAAAGCTAATGTGTTGAATTGACTTTACCATTCTACATGGAGGGCAGGGTGTCCTGGGTGCGGAACCGCTGGAGGGAGCCCGAGCCCCACCTCCCTTAGTGCCTCCTTGGGTTCCCCAGGAGAGGAGCCGGGGTGGAATGGGCTGGGCCCCAAAGCAGGCTGAGGTTGCAGAGAAGCTCTGTCTGAAAAGTAGGAGTGGTTCGGGCCTGGCGACACAGACCTAGGAACCCCGTGCTGACAGAGCCGCCACGTTCATAAGGCGTCTTCAGTCACTACTGACAGCGAGAGCACCAAGGACCAGCCTGCATATTCCGGGGAGAGTTTATATGGAAAAGCAACACCCTCAGACCCGCAGGGTGAGCCATTTAGTAAGTGAAGGACAGTGTCGTGTACCTGCTCCCCAGGATTATTGTGGGGCTCAAACTGTGGAACGGACATGAAGTCACCGTACAGTGTGCGACACCAAGTTAATGCCGTCATTCTTGACTGTAACTGGGCGGGAACTCTACATGGTACCTTGTAGGTAGTGAGAATAATGGATGTTTGTGGGTAACTCATGGCTAACGGAGGGCTTCGGTGGATGTTTGCTCCTTTGCTCTTCCCAGCAACCTTGGAAGGTAAGGGGAGTTTCCCATTTCCAAATAAGGGAACTGTAGGTCAGCCATCCACACAGCCAGTGAATGCATTTCTGGTGTGTAAATCTAGGTATTGTCCAGGTTGCTGTTCAAAGTGTGGCACCCAGACCCACAGCCTCAGCTCTCTGCACTCTCTTTCTCTTCTGTAAGCCTAAAGTTATTTCAAAATAATCAGTTTAAAACAAGAGCCAAGGCGCACCTGACTGCTCTGTCGTAGAGCACGTGCCTCTTGGTCTCTGGTTTGTCAGTTTGTGGCCACACCTCCCAGCACAGGGTGGAGAGCAGAAGAAAGGAGGGAATGGAGAGGAAATTTAAGAAGCTAGGTAACTTTTCAGATCCACCGGCTTCTGCAGTTTTTAGTGAAATTGACAGAACACTGGAATCACCAACTCTCCCTGCACACCGTGTGCTCTGTCACATTCTGAAGCAGTGGTGCTTGACCTTGGCTGGACATCAGAATCCCCTGGGGAGTCTTATAAAATCCTGATGGCCGAGTTCTCCTGCAAGATTCTGATTTAATTGGTTTGCTCGTGACCTGGGCAACAGGACTTTTACAATCTCCGAGATGATTTTGTGTGCAGGCCAGGGTCAGAACCATTGTTCTAAAGACTTCAAGTGACTTTGGAGGTGCATCATTTCCTTAGGCTAACTCTGATAATGATGGGCCAGTTTTTGCTCCATTTATCCAGCAGGTGATGTCTCGCAGCAGGGCAGCTTTTCAGAATATCTAGTTCACCGTGGGAAGGGGGGCCTAGAAAACTGAGCGCTCCGTTGCGTGCGAGCAGCAGGCTGGTTTGGCTGCTGCTTATCTCCTTGGTGGTTTCAGTGCTGTTATCACAGTCAGACAGTATGGACATATTTCTGCATCAGTATTTGTTGGTGTTCATGAAAGTTGGAATACCACAATACTTTAGGAAAAGTACTAACCTGAGGCCACGCAACTCAGTCTTTCAATCCTGTCACTAGCGCATAAGTTCCTTGAGCCTAGTGCTTTGTATTTGTTTTGTTCACTGTTGAATCCCCAGTGTCTAAACTTGGGGTAAGATAGTAGGTATTCAATACATGTTGAGTAAACGAATGAATAATTAAGAGTGGATTATAATGTGCCCTGTGGGAAAGGGGAACCTTCACACTGGTGGAAGCCCAGCCTCTCCCTGTCACCCTCCCCCTCGGGATCTCCAACAGGGAGAGGTGATGGTCCAGCTTACAGGTCCCCCAGCCTCGAGGAGAATCTTTTGTCCCTTGGCTGAGATCGTCCTAATTGTCATCTTCTCAAATTGCCCCTTACACTCACATCCTGCCATCACAACAACTGAGACTGAGAATAAATGTTCCGTTTAATTGTATCCTCTGTCCCGGTCATTTCCCAGGCAGTGGTAGGGATAGTATTCTATCACTGGCTGTGTGACCTTGGGAAATTCACTTAACCTCTCTGAGCATCAGTTTTCTCATCTGTCAAGTGAAGCTGCTACCTACCTCACAAGTTGGTTGTGAGAGTTACGCTGAGTGAATGTATTTTAAATGTTTAGCACCAGGTTTGGCCCACAATTGGCCCTTCCTAAAGATTACTTCTGCTCTGTGTTTCCCTTCACTTGAACAGCAATAGAGGAAGGCACAGATTCACTTCATTCTCATTATTCGTGGTCCTGCAAACCCTGAGTTAGTGAGCACTGAATCATTGCTCTGAGGGGCAACACAGTTAGGTCCCTCCTCACCTATCTGTCAACCAGTCAGTACATCACTTTACTTTATGTGTGTGTTTCCTTAAAGACAACTTATTTAACATATGCATCGTTGATCTGTTCACATTGAGCTCATGGCCAACAACCTGTAACTGCTGCCTGGATGAAGCTTATCTAACACACATTTCCCCCATGAGACACACAGCCTTTTCTTGCTTGGAAGACTAGGGAGCACTTCAGCACTACACCTGAGGACCATTTTAAATGGAAATCACTGGCAGGGATGAAAAAAAAAAAGCCAAAAAATGCAGCAGTAATCGACTGTGAAGGGGATTCTTGTTTACAGTAGGAGAGCTGAAACAAGGCAGTTTGGCCTTCTTTGACCTCAGCTGGGACCCCCTTTTTTTTTGCCACTCTGCATGTACAAGAACATTGGATTTGGGGGTTACAAATTTTAGTGAGCGGGTAGCTCCACAGGTACAGAATCCATGGGGAATAAGGATCAACTGTTGGAAGTAGATCCGGGACAAGTGTTAGGGAACCACAGGGTTCCGGAGGGCAGAGCGCATGTTGGGTTGTGCATCCTAGGTAGGCCCCAAAGCTAGAACAGTTAAGGGCACAGAGCAGGTTCTTAGTAGATAACTGTTGGGCTCTTGATCCAATTGAATAAACACGTGTCCTATCCCTATGTCGGCCGTCCCTGTGACAAGCATCTGTTTTTACTCTGCACTCATCTGCTAGCAGGGTTCCCATTCCACAGCTGTTAGAAGGATAGATTTTACTGACTTTTTATAGGGACAGCAGGAGGGTCCCTCCCATTTCTCTCTCCAGCCTTCCCACCACCTAGAGTCTGCTGTGCGACTTTTCCCTCACACCAGCCAGGCTGGCAGGCACCATTCTTCACCTTCTCAGAAACCAGCCCTCCCTCTCTGTCTAGATTTACACTCAGCAATTAGGCTCTGTCCTGGCTTCTCCGGGTTAACACGTCACTTCGCTCAGGAAACGAAGTGTCATTAGCAGTAGAAAATTCTGATTCCCTATGAATCATGTCAAGTATCTTTTCATAAATTCTGGCTAGGTGCCATAATAAGGAAATTTGCAGTGATGAGAAAGATCGTGCCCCTTCTCTAAGGAGCCTGCAGACCTGTGGTGTGACAGTCTGTGAAGTACAGGAAAGCAGAAGAGGCAGTGAGACCCGTATGAATGAGCCCTTAGGATTCCAGTCAATAAAAACGTGTAGCAACAAAGAATATACATGCAACCTCCCCGTAAATTATTTTTAATCATTAGAAGCCTACACTTTCAATGCAATTTCTACTAAAAGGGGAAAAAATGAACAAAGGTACATTCACATTTGTAGTGCATGGATACATTATAATTACAGACTTCATGAGCTTATAAATAATGTAAGTATGGCTAGACACGTAGTATACAAATGACTTAGTTATTACCTTGCCCAAAGTGACATCCTGGAGTGGAGACAAATGAATTTTAATTTTGTTTTCTCAGAAGTGAGCTAAGGTTTCTTTGGTAAACACTAAGAAAAAAGTAGTAAATTCATTTTGTTCTCCCTAGTTCCCTGACGAATGTTATAAAAGCAAAAATTTTAAGTAGCCACAAATAACTTCCTGAGATCATGAGGATAGTGTTTTGCCCTTAGTGACCCATTGTCAGGCATTTAGCTTTTTGGACAAACTACAGTGGGTTTTACATTCTAGACTTACTTATTCTTGTTAATTCATTTCAGCTTGTGTGCAGTTCATGGGAATGTGAGCTCATTTAATTTTGTTTTCAATTAAGATCTTTTTCGTTACTGGAGAAATGCATAAACATCGTGGAAAGTTGTAGAATTCACTGACATTAAAGACCATCATTGTTAATTTTTTAATAGTGCCCATTCCATATTTTATTGTATTTCATTCTAGTGTTTTTCTAGGCATTTATTATATAATTATTTAAATGGTGTCATTCATGTTTTTTGAGCGTTCCTCAAGAGAGGGATTATTTAGAATTATGTTTTTAGTAATGCATCATGATTATTGGTAAAGGAATTTGCAACTTGGTGCTCCTTTTTAGGGGGAGAAGACTTTCAGTTACATGAGCCAAACAACTTACTAAATCGGTAAAATCCCCTCCCTGAGCCCACCCTCCCCTATACGGCCAGGCAGAATGACCTAAAGCCAGTGGGCCCTGCCTTTGTAGGCTACGCCTCAGCCACAGGAAGAGCTGGCATTCAGAACGTATTTCACTGCTGGTGTGCTTGGCAAGAATCAATGGGCCCTGTCTTGGAGTGGCTGCATGTGCCCATAGCACCCCAGTCCTGGTCCAAGGAAGCAATCTCCCCACTCAGTCGACAACTCCTTTCATCCAGCGCTTATATCCTCTGCCTACTCACAGGTGTGAGTTTATTTGCTTACACATTTTTACTGCCACCAGGCCTTGACCTGTTTCAAATGATGAAGTTTCTAACTGCCCACTTCTCTCCCCAATTCATGCCAGAGACCTAACGTGCCCTGATATTACATACTGTTATCATCACCCCTTATTGACTGACTGACTGTCATCATCCATGAGTCCAGAAAGCCTCCTTTATAAATGAAGCACCGTCAGTTCTGCTTCCACAGGGAAATATTTCACTGGCAGAAATATGCGAGACAGCCAGGAAGGACCCGCTCAGCCGCATGTGACTCATGGGAAAATGGAGACAGCTGAGCCCCTGGACAATTCATCTTTGCTTTAATTCATCTACTTAATAAAATAACAAATTTGGAAATACTTAAAATAATGAATGTTGCAGCGGACCAGCACCCGTGAGAGAGCAGCTGCCTGAGATCATGAGCCGGGGAATGCACGCGACCAGACTGAAATGGAGCTCCCTTGCACTCACTGGAACCAGACCGAGACTGGGAGCTCTGGGAGCGCGCGGGGGCGGCTGGCAGCTGGCGGTGTTAGAAACACAAAGGACAGAGATGCGCGGGCCCTGGAAGTGAGGGCTGCGACGCCGGGTGTGGGGCGCACATCCCAGGACACTGCAGGGTTAAGCAGCACCAGCAGATACAGAGTTAAAGTGGCCAGAACATCAGTGGAGAATGGTCTGCAATCCCTCTGTTCTGAGACAGAGGCTGAGATGCGGCTGCTGCTGCTCTGACTCTCAGAAGAGGCACAGCAAACCACCAGGGAGGCCACCAGAGAACAAAAGCCTGGAAATACCGGCTTACAATGTGCCCATCCCCATCCCCCCTCGCAGGGGACATGGAAACAGGGTTGCCTGAGTATTGGAGTGGCAGGCCCCTCCCCGAGAAGTCAGGCTGAAAAATCAAGAAGCCCACATCCCCAAGATCCCTGTAAAACAAGGGCACACGGCCTGGGTCCCGGTCAATAATTTGGGCTCTGGACAACCCTGCAACCTCTCCTCATCAGAATGACGAGAAGGAGAACTGCCCCCCAGCAAAGAAAAGACAATGAGTCTGTGGCCTCTGCCACAGAACTAATGGATATGGATATAACCAAATTATCAGAAATGGAGTTCAGAGTAACAATGGTCAAGATGATGTGTAGACTTGAAAAAAGTATTAACGAAAATGTTAATGAGAATATAGAATCTCTAAGGGCAGAAATGAGAGCAAATCTGGCAGAAATTAAAAATTCTATGAGCCAAATGCAGTGAAAACTAGAGGCTCTGACGGCCAGGGTGAATGAGGCAGAAGAATGTACCAGCGAATTGGAGGATGGGTTAGTAGAAGAGAAAGCTAGAATAGAATCTGGACTCAAAAAAATCCATGCTCAGGAATGTAGGTTATGGGAGATTACTGACTCAGTGAAATGATCCAATGTCAGAATCATTGGCATCCCCGAGGGAGTGGAGAAAAACAGAGGTCTAGAAGAGATATTTGAAGAAATGGTAGATGAAAACTTCCCTAATCTAGCAAAGGAAACAAGCATTCGTGTCCAAGACGCAGAGAGGACCCCCTCCCGAGCTCAACCACGACAAACCTACACCCCATCACGTCATAGTGCAATTCGCAAATATTAGATCCAAGGATACAGAACTGAAAGCAACCAGGGCAAAGAAATTTCTCACATACCAAGGCAAAGGTATCAGAATTATGTCAGACCTGTCTACACAGTCCTGGAATGAGAGAAAGGATTGGGGGGGGGGGCATTTTTAAAGCTCTCTTAGAGAAAAACATGCAGCCAAGGATCCTTTATCCAGCAAGGCTGTCATTCAGAATTGATGGAGAGATAAAGACCTTCCAGAATCGCCAGTCATTAAACAATTTTGTAAACACGAAACCAGCCCTACAGGAGATATTAAGGGGGGTTCTAGAAAAGTAAAAAGACCCCAAGAGTGATACAGAACAGAAAGTCACAATCGATAGAAACAAAGACTTTACTGGCAACATGACATCATTAAAATCATATCTCTCAATAATCGGTCTCAATGTAAATGGCCTAAATGCTCCCATAAAATGCCAAAGGGTTGCAGATTGGATAAAAAGACATGACGCATCCATTTGCTGTCTACAAGACACTCATTTTGAACCTAAAGATACATCCAGACTGAAAGTAAAGGGATGAAATACCATCTTTCATGCCAATGGACCTCAAAAGAAAGCTGGGGTAGCAATTCTCATATCAGACAGATTGGATATTAAACTAAAGACTATAGTTAGAGATACAGAAGGGCACTATATTATTTTTAAAGGATGTATCCAACAAGTGGATATGACAATTATAAATATCTATAACCCCAACAGGGGAGCAGCAAGATACACAAGCCAACTCTAAACCAGAATAAAGAGACATATAGATAAAAATATGTTAATAGTAGGGGACCTCAACTATCAGCAATAGACAGAATACCAGAACAGAAAACCCACAAGAAACAAGAGCTCTGAATCCCATACTCGCTGAGTTGGACCACATAGATATATATAGAACACTACACCCCAGAACCAAAGAATACTCATTCTATTCTAATGCCCATGGAACATTCTCAAGAATAGACCATGTTCTGGGTCACAAAAGAGGTCTCAACCGATACCAAAAGACTGAAATTATTCCCTGCATATTCTCAGACCACAGTGCTTTGAAATTGGAACTCAACCACAAGGAAAATTTTGGAAGAACTCAAACACTTGGAGACTAAGAACCATCCTGCTCAAGAATGATTCGATAAACCAGGAAATCAAAAATCAATTTAAACAATTTATGGAGACCAACGAGAATGAAAACACAATGGTCCAAAACCTATGGGATATTGCAAAGGCAGTCCTAAGGGGAAAGTACACAGCCATCCAAGCCTCACTCAAAAGAACAGAAAAATCTAAAATGCAGTTTTTATATTCTCACCTCAAGAAGCTGGAACAGCAACAGAGGAACAGGCCTAATCCACGCACAAGAGAGCAGTTGATCAAGATTAGAGCAGAGATCAATGAATTAGAAACCAGGAGTGCAGTAGAGCAGATCAACAGAACTAGAAGCTGGTTCTTTGAAGAGTAAATAAAATTGGCAAACTACTGGCAAGACTTATCCAAAAGAATAGAGAAAGGACCCAAATTAATAAAATTATGAATGAAAAGGGAGAGGTCACAACCAACACCAATGAAATTGGAAGGATTATTATAAACTTTTATCAACAGCTTTATGGCAATAAATTAAGCAATCTGGAAAAGGTGGAGGACTTCCTGGAAACCTATAAACTACCAAGGCTGAAACAGGAAGAAATTGAATCTTTAAACAGGCCAACAGGCCAATTAATTATGAAGAGATTGAAACAGTGATAAACAACCTTCCAAAAAACAAAACCAGGACCGGACGGTTTTCCCGGGGAATTCTACCAGCCATTCAAAGATGAAATAATACCTATTCTCCTAAAGCTATTTCAAAAACTAGAAACAGAAGGAAAGCCACCAAACTCATTTTATGAGGCCAATATTACCTTGTTCCCCAAACCTGGCAAAGACCCCCTCAAAAAGGAGAATTACAGACCGATTTCCCTAATGAATATGGATGCCAAAATTCTCAACAAGATCCAGGCTAATAGAATCCAGCAGTACATTAAAAGGAGTATCCATCATGACCAAGTGGGATTCATCCCTGAGATGCAAGGGTGGTTCAACATTCACAAATCTATCAGTGTCATAGATTTTATCCAGAAGGAAAAAGCCAAAAATCATATGATCCTCTCAATAGGTGCAGAAAAAGCATATGACAAAATACAGCATCCTTTCCTGATTAAAACCCTTCAGAGTGTAGGGATAGAGGGTGCATTCCTCAATTTCATAAAAACCATCTATGAAAAGCCTACAGCAAATATCATTCTCAATGGGGAAAAGCTGGAAGCCTTTCCCTTAAGATCAGGAACACGACAAGGATGCCCACTCTCGCCATTATTATTCAACATAGTACTAGAAGTCCTTGCAATAGCAATCAGACAACAAAAAGGTATAAAAAGTATCCAAATCGGCAAAGAAGAAGTCAAACTGTCTCTCTTCGCAGATGACATGATACTCTATATGGAAAACCCAAAAGACTCCACCCCCAAACTCCTAGAACTTATAGAGCAATTCAGTAATGTGGCGGGATACAAAATCAATGCTCAGAAATCAGTTGCATTTCTATACACGAACAATGAGACTGAAGAAAGAGAAATTAGGGCATCCATCCCATTTACAATAGCACCAAAAATCATACGTTATCTTGGAATTAACTTAACCAGAGACGTAAAGGGTCTATATTCTAGAAACTATAAATCACTCTTGAAAGACTTTGAAAAAGACACAAAAGATGGAAAAATATTCCATGCTCATGGATCGGAAGAATAAACATAGTTAAAATGTCCATGCTACCCAGAGCAATCTACACTTTCAATGTTATCCCGATCAAAATACCAATGACATTTTTCAAAGAACTGGAACAAATAGCCCTTAAATTTGTGTGGAACCAGAAAAGGCCCCGAATCGCCAAGGAATTGTTGAAAAGGAAAAACAAAGCTGGGGGCATCACAATGCCGGATTTCAAGTTGTACTACAAAGCTGTGATCACAAAGACAGCATGGTACTGGCACAAAAACAGACACATAGACCAATGGAACAGAATAGAGAACCCAGAAATGGACCCTCAGCTCTTTGGGCAACTATTTTTGACAAAGCAGAAAAAAACATCTGGTGGAAAAAAGACAGTCTCTTCAATAAATGGTTCTGGGAAAATTGGACAGCTACATGCAAAAGAATGAAACTTGACCACTCTCTCACACCATACACAAAGATAAACTCCCAATGGATGAAAGACCTCGATGTGAGACAGGAATCCATCAAAATCATAGAGGAGAACATAGGCAGTAACCTCTATGACATCAGTCACAGCAACCTTTTTCATGACACATCTCCAAAGGCAAGAGAAACAAAAGATAAAATGAACTTGTGGGACTTCATCAAGATAAAAAGCTTCTGCACAGCCAAGGAAACAGTCAAAAAAAAAAAAACTCAGAGGCAGCCCACGGAATGGGAGAATATATTTGCAAATGACGCTACAGATAAAAGACTGGTATCCAAGATCGACAAAGAACTTCTCAAACTCAATACATGAGAAACAAATAAACAAATCATAAAATGGGCAGAAGATATGAACAGACACTTTTCCAATGAAGACATACAACAGACACATGAAAAAATGTTCAAAATCATTAGCCATCAGGGAAATTCAAATAAAAACCACACTAGGATACCACCTTACACCAGTTAGAATGGCAAAAATTGGCAAGCCAAGAAACAATTGCTGGAGAGGATGTGGAGAAAGGGGGTCCCTCTTACATTGTTGGTGGGAATGCAAGTTGGTACAGCCACTCTGGAAAAGAGTGTGGAGGTCCCTTAAATAGTTAAAAATTGAGCTACCCTATGATCCAGCAATTGCACTGCTGGGTATTTACCCCAACAATACAGATGTAGTGAAGAGAAGGGCCATATGCACCCCAATGTTCATAGCAGCTTTGTCCATAACAGCTAAATCGTGGAAGGAGCCAAAATGCCCTTCAACAGATGACTGGATTAAGAATCTGGTCCATATATACAATGTAATATTACTCAGCTATCAAAAGGAATGATTTCTCAACATTTGCTGCAACATGGATGGCACTGGAGGAGAAAATGCTAAGTGAAATAAGTCAAGCAGAGAAAGACAATTATCATAAGGTTTCTCTCACCTATGGAGCATAAGAAGTAGGAAGATTGGTAGGAGAAGAAAGGGAAGAAAAAAGGGGGTAAACAGAAGGGGAAATGAACCATGAGAGACTATCGACTCTGAGAAACAAACTGAGGGCTCCAGAGGGGAGGGGGTGGGGGAATGGGATAGGCTGGTGATGGGTATTAAGGAGGGCACGTATTGCATGGTGCACTGGGTGTTATACGCAACTAATGAATCATGGAACTTTACATCAAAAACCAGGGATGTACTGTATGGTGACTAACATAATATAATTTAAAAAAAACATTAAAAAATAATGAATGTTGCTATTAGCAGTCCCTTCTTACTGTTAACTAGGACTGCTTCATTTTAGTACCGGGGTGTCTGTGTCCTGTGTGGGGCATGGGGAAGCACATCTCCACCTCACAGAGAAGGGCATGTGGCCTTAGAGTTTGGCTTTGACTCGGTTGGCACTGGGGAGCCTTTAAAGGTTGAGAGCAGTGAGCGACAGGAGCAAAATGCTGTATGAGGAGGACGAACCTGTTGGTGGCTGTGCAGGTGAGCTGACAGGGAGCCCCAGGGGCCACATGACTCCAGGCTGATGGGCAATGATTTGGCCATGAATTCATGGGTTCCCTGGAGCTCTGACACTGGCCACAAGAAGGGTGGGCTGGTATGTTTGGGTGGTGCTTCATCATTCATTCTATTCCCTCTGAGAGCTTCACAACAGCCTGCCCTGGGAGCGTGGTGCCCTGTGCATGGTACTGCATGTGAAAAGTAGTGGGGCCCAGCCCCTCTTCAGATTGCTGGTGGGGCACTGGCTAGAACAGGGTAGGTTTTGCTTGCAGTTGCTCACACATAGGGGAACTGAACGCTGGCTAGCTCGAGATTAGCTGGTCTGAAACGCCAGCACTCAGGGCTAAGCAGAGGCGGTGGGTGGGTGGGCGGGCTAGCTCCCACCTCTGGGTCAGGTGATTTTCTGAATGGAGAGACTGAGGATGCTTCTACTCAGTGCAAGGATTCGCTTTCCTCCTCTAGGTGAGAACCTGACTTCTCTTAGCTCTCTGTGCAAGTATTGTTTGTAGTATCACTCTTCTTTTAAACTCTCGATGAGCTGACATTCCTGAACGATGCCCTGTGTGTAGTTTCCCCATCTCATCTCATCATGCAGGTGGGCCTTCTTCCTTTGTCTGGGCTTTGAATGGCTGTTGTTGGAGCTCTAAGCCCGGAGCCCCTGCAGGTCTCAGGGGCACCCAGGAGAGTGGTCATAATCCACATCTTCCCTCCCTGCAGGCATTTGTGCTTTGACGTTGCTCCCAACCAGCATGGGCACAGGAAGCACGGGCATCTTTGTCCTCCCTCTGAGGGACAGAGCCCTCTCTTCTCGCCATGTTTCAGACTCTTCCTGCATGCTCACATGACTGTAACACACTGGGGAAAGGACCCCGTGCTTCTGGAATGCAGTGGGTCTTTTCCTGATGTTTCCAGATCCTGCTGTATACCTACTCCCACGCCCATTCCCTGGTCTCTCGACAGAGCTTCTTAGGCTTGTGACAGCCTCTGAGTCTTCACTGGGAAGCACTGCTCACCCTGACCCTCCTTTGTTTGAGGGGCAAGCCTGAGCCCCAGGACAGATCAGGGGTGAGACCCTTGTTGACCACAGCGTTGGGATACTGTCCCTTGGGCATGGCTGTGACACTTGATGGGTGTCAGGAGGGCTGCACATGCGGGGAGGCAGCTGGCCCCATGCATGCCATGTGCTCACACTGTGTGGGTCCAGCCCTGCTCCTCAGGAGCATCCTGGTCAACCACCCCACAGCTGAACAGAGGGAAACCAGCTTGTAAATTCTGTCCCTGAATCAATGTTCCCACCCAAGACAGGACATACATAAGAGAGGATTTAGACGTGTGGTTGGGAAGAACCAGGGTGTGGGGGCAGGGGACCTTGTCTGGAGCAGGGGTGGAATAAACCAGATAAAAAATGAGCTGATTAGAAGGTGAGGCATTAGGAAGAAAAATGGCAACAACGGGGGCCATGAATAATTTAGGGAGACGATGATGGAGAGCAAGGATTTGTGAGCTGTCTGCACACACACACACACACGTTCACTCACATCTGCCCAGAAACATCTGTGAGCCACAAGTTCCCCACGATAAGCTTATAATCTGTAACATTGTCTGTGCTGACTGCCTCGGGGGCGGTTGCGAGAGAAGACGAGGTCAAGGCCTGGAAAGCCCTGAGCTCCTATGACACACCGTGACTCTTGGTGACTTGCGGCCTAGCCCGGAAGGGGGTACGAACATCTGTGACAGCAGAGCGAGAACGACCAATGAAGCCAGCCTCGCTCGGGTGTGGCCACACCCCAGCTGTGCACAAGGTCGGTGTGACAGGCGTGCTTCAACGACTGCCAGCACAGAGACTCAGAGGGATCCTCCATCGACATGAAAAGAGGTTTTACTGGGATCTACATGGTGGGACTGCAGCAGAGGAGTTAGGGTTCCACTGTCTGTAGTGATGGTCTCTCCAGCTGTGAGAAACAGACCCAGAGTAACAGCTGAAACACAGTGCAGGGGTGTTTTTATTTTCTCCCATCAAGAGCGGGCCTTGGGCTGCATGGGGTGTTAGTGGCAGCTCCGTGGTCCCCAGAGGGTCAGGCTTCTTTTTGCTTTGCCATCTTTAGAGTTTGCCTTGGGGCTGCAAGCTGGCTCCTGGGATGCCAGCTGTCATGTCCACATTCTAGAAGGAAGAAGGCACAGGGTTACATCTTGTGGCCAACTATGCAAGTAACACTAGTCTTTGAAGAACATTCTTAGAAGTTCCTTCTGCTGCCGACTTATGCTTAGAATTCATGGAATATCTCTGTACAGGAAAGCCTGGAAAGGTGCTCTTTCAGCTCTATACATTTCCGTCCATTGCTAAGAAAGGAAGGGGGGGCAGACAGTCGAAGGCAGCTAGCAGTTTCTGCCTTGCTTTCTACAGCAAATCCTGCTGAGGAGTGAAACCCAGAGGATATGTAATTTCTAGACTAAAATCATGTGACCTTCTGTGTCATGGCTGGCTGCATGCAGAGGGCCTCATGATCCTTCAGAATTGCCCACATCAGAATTAGCAGACATGAGCCCCACAGCTCCGAGGGCCATTGGCCTCAAGGCCTCAACTTGTGGTCTGTTTGGGCACCAGCTGAAGGTGCTCGTGGCCACTGGGTCCCCTTTCTGTGGGCTTGAGGTGCTCCATGGCTGCTAGTGTCACATATCGAGAAAGCCTGTAAGAGTGAGCTGGTCCTTGCAGCTGGAAAGAGAATAATTTAAATGCCTGTGTATTACAGGGGAAGAGAATAACTCATAAAATTATTTGTCAGCCTAATTTGGAAAATTATCAGAACGTATAGGCACATAATTCTGGAGTCTGTCAGGACACCGTGGGAACAGCAAGAAGCACCTGGGCTTCAGGAAGAATAAAGATTCCAGCCAGCCTGCCTGATTTTTCCTCCTCCTTTCGGCCAAGTGGCAAGCCTGATCCATTAGGGGAAATGAGATGGAATTTGTCCTGACTTTAATAAGCTCTTTGGATTTAGGTCCTCTTGAGAAAGCATCACAACGCCAGGGAGAGCTGGTGCAGCTCCTGCCACTGTGAGGCGGTGTGTAACATGGTGGCTGGTCATTCTCAAAGATCACTCAGGAACATCCCAGCCTCAGCCTGGGGGCTAGCCAAGCACATGCGGGCAGCCCTTGCTGACACCCACAGGAGACATGTGTGACGGGCAAGCATTGTCCGCAGGGGCAGGGAGCGCCCACCTGCTGCTGGGCACACAGGTTGGCTCTCGAGTGTATTTCCTTCACAGAAGCTCCCAGAATTGATGATGAGCAAGCCATCTGTACCTTGAGTTCAACATAATGTGCTATTGATCCCTGAAGTAATTTTGAACCTACTCTTCACCTGTCACATGGCCCATTCTTCTTTTCAATCCCATTTATTATTGAGATCTATTAAAACGACTGGTTTGTCTACTTGGGTTCTTTGCATTGTCAGCATGGGGTAACTGGACATGTGGGGATTATTTAATATAAACTTTCTCACACACACACCCCCGCTCTTCATACTCCGCCTGCCCATCCACTATTCTGCCATTATCCCGTCTGCCAATTCCATTGACTAGATTTTCTTAGCCGTGCCTCCAAGACCCTCTCTGCTCTAGGCCTTTTAAAATGTGACATATTAACTTACAAATCGAGCAGCAAAACCGTAAGTCCCAGCCATGTGAACGTTCCAAGGGGGTGAGAGGAAAGGTCCCTCCTGCCACAGGAGTTGCGGCCCAAAATCCGGCTCATGTGGAATCAGCTCGTCAGATTTCCATCATGATTTCCCAAAATGAAATGGAAAATAACTTAAATTGACTCCGGAATTTCTTTCAAAACGCTCTGGCAATCCATATGCTTTCAGTTGCAAGTGGAAAAAAGCCATAACGTGTAACTTCTGCATAACTTAAATGCCCATTTTTCTTACTGCCAATGTCGACATCAGCAACTTTCCTATCATTTAGGAGAAGGAGAGTACTATAGTCATTTGAAGCAACAAGGGGTCCAAATCTAACGCTGAGGCAGTGTTTGGCCTCCGAGTTCATGTTTTGTTAAAAACGGTTCAACTTCCTGTGAGAGACCCGTGCAGACACAGTGTGACTGCCAGGTTCTCAGGGGAGCCTGAGTATGGAATCCTGTGGGAGCATGAGTGTGAGAGATGACCACTAGATCCTAAAATATGCCCATGTAGATGAGCGAACTTCCATCTGTTTCTTAACTGTGGTCACAAAGACGCAGATGTTGGTGTTTCTATAAAGGGTCTAAAGACAAATGATAGTATAAATCATCATTTTGAACACAATAGGGTTTTAATTTTTTCTGGTTTTACTTCTTTATCATTTTTTTTCCTGTAACAGGTATTTTTGTGCTATAATGATTGATTCTGGTTTCAGAACACTACCTTCTAATGAAAAAGAAATATTTCATATTTAAAGAGAGATGGGAAAAACGTTGGGTTATCCACATTTCTGAAACATTAGTAAAAGCTCCTAAATGTTCACTTGGGCTTTGAAAGGTTTTCTAAAGTAAGGATTATAAATGAACACTCGGTTGGCAAGCTCCATTCTCATCTCCTCTTAGGAAGTTGTCAATGTGGCATAAATAACATTGCACGAAAGATCTGTTTCTCAATCCTTGAGACGTCCTAGACCTTGGGCTGCACCTACAGAATAGGATAATGTTGCAGATTCTCCCAGAATCAGCTACAACATTAATTAAGAAGTGCACAAAATGATGTGGGATGTTCCATCAGGAATGGGCTCAATTCAGTCTTTTAGAATTTTCAGGAAAGGAGAAGAAAGACTAGGAAGCTAGCAGTTTGGAGGAAGCCACCCTGTAAGAGGTTTTGTTATCCTCTGCTATGCACGCACATGCTATGCCTCACCTTGGTCATACCCCCGGCAGTCTTGAGAGAGAAGCTTCACTGCTCCTATTCCACAGAGATAAATGGGAGCTCTAAGAGGTAACGAACTTACCCAAAGTCACATAGCTGGAAAAGGCTGGAATTTGTGTTTTTTTTTTTTCAATCTGCATGTATCAAACATGGACAGAAATTACTTCCAGATTTTCAGCGCAGGTTGGATATAGAATGGAAAAGAAACAAGATCTCATCTTAACTTCTGTTCACATGGTAGGTGGATTTGCAGGAGTCTGTGGACATTTTGGACTACAGTCTACAATAGGACATCTATTTGACATTGAAACCCAGTACACACACACAGACACAGACAAACACAGAGCTGAATCAAAAGGTTCATAGGGATCTGGTGGAGAAAGTATGGGACAAGGGGGCTAAGAGAAGGGTGACGCCGCTGGGTTCTGGCCCAGTTGTGTGGGACTGAGGGTGCATAGGAGGCATGCAGGGGGCCCGTGTGGGGTCTCGGAGGAGAGAGGAGCCTGGCTTGGCTGAAGGGTACTTTCTGCATTCATCTGTAGGAAAGCACAACGGAGCCCCTTTACATGTGTAGATGGGGTGGGGAGGGAGGTGGGGAGGGACAGATGTTACGAGGACCCCCCCTTATAGCTCTTCATTATGTGGATGTTTTCCTCTATTTTGTTTATTTGAAGAAGAGGCCAGCACAGCACCTCTGTTCCAGCCACAGCCATGTCCAAATGAATATCAGATTTCATTTTTCAGAGGATGTTTATTAAAAAATAAAAAGTGGCAAAAGAAGGCAACTCCTTCCAAAGAAGAGAGTTAAGACTCCTGCTTGAATTCCTCACTTACGAAACACACACACACACACACACACACACACACACACACACACACACACACATTGCCAGTTAAGCAAGCCAACAGACATAGTGGGGACACCTCCCATTAAGCTCTGTGGCCAGGAAACAGAACCTTAAGTGCATTTTTGCCCCCCATTAGGTAAAAAGAGAAATTGGAAATTTCTTTTTTGGAAATTGAGAAAACTGGAAGCAATGTCATCTTTTTAGAATTTTCTAACGGAGTCACAATTTTTTGGTAGCTGGGGAGCCTATCGATGCTGTTCAGAGCATGCACTGTGTTATGGAAAGGTGGAAGGAGGGCAGATGGCTTGGACCGGCCAGTGCTGGAGGCACCCCCCCCCACCTGTGCTGTCCTGCTGAGGGCACCTCCCCTGGCTCCACATCTTGCAGGCCTCCTTTTCCAAAGCTCCAAGTGATAAGAACTTGGGAGTGGGGCAGGGAGGGCGGGCAACACAGTAAAGAGGAAACAGAATATAAATTTTAAGACTAGATGTTGCCAGCTGGTTCCAGTAGAGCTAGAGGACAGCAGATATGGACAGGAATCCAAGAAGCAGAAACACTGAGAGTATAAAAGGAGCAAAAAACTTTCTTTGCTGCTCTATCAATCAAGAAAAGAACAAGTCCGTTCAAAAATCCATCAGAATGTCTTTCTGGAAACTCAAACCCAGAGGAATATGAGCTGGATTCAACAACCATTCTATTTTACCATCTCCCTGACAGAGAGTGGCCCTTGTCAGTGTTTGAGCTTATCCATAAAATGTCTTTTGAAAGTTTCACCCAGATGAGTATATTTGCTGAGGCTGTTTCCATCTTTGCTTCCTTTTTTGTTTGTTTTTTTTTAAGATTTTTTTTATTTGAGAGAGAGTGAGAGAGCACGAGAGGCAGGAGGGTCAGAGGGAAAGCAGACTCCCCAGTGAGCAGGGAGTCTGATGTGATATTCCATCCTGGGATCCTGGGACTCCGGGATCATGACCTGAGCCAAAGACAGTGGCTTAACCAACTGAGCCACCCAGGCGCCCTGCTTCCCTTTTTTTTTTTTTAATGTTTTTTTATTATATCATGTTAGTCACAATACAGTACATCCCTGGTTTCTGACGTAAAGTTCGATGATTCATTAGTTGCGTATAACACCCAGTGCACCATGCAATACGTGCCCTCCTTACTACCCATCACCAGCCTACCCCATTCCCCCCCACCCCCGCCCCGAAGCCCTCAGTTTGTTTCCCAGAGTCCACAGTCTCTCATCCTGCTTCCTTTTTAAATTAGGAGTTGTGTTAGGGAGCTTGGTCCGAGTGGCGCTGAGCAGTGGGTACTGAATCCGCCGTCTGCAAGCGAGGCCGGCAGTCTCCAGAACAGGTGAGGCTTCCCTGCGGGGATGCCCCGAGCTCTGCTCTTGGGCAGGACAACCAACACCCTTGTCTTCATGCTCTCCTACTTTAAACTTGAAATACTGCATGTGGTATGATTTAAAAGATCTTGGTGTAGCACATTCAGGGCCTGCCCAGGGGAGTCATGAGGCCGGGACAGCTCAGGGGGAGCCTAGTGTCCCTGCTGGGCATGTGGCCTGAGCTTCCTCAGTCTGTGCTGAGTGAATGGGTCCCTTGGCTCCTCTCCGTCACTGATTCTGCCCCTGCTTGTTCTCAGTAGAGTAGGTCAGGGAGAAGGAGGTGTGTATAAATTTCCCACTGCCTGTTTTTGGTTCTCGCCATGGCCGGGATGCAGCTGAGCAAAACAATTTACATGCTCAGATCTAGGAGGCCTTTTGCACCTCAAAGTCCCTTGCCTCTTCTGAGTTTTTGCTGGCATTTCCTTCGAGTTCGGCCTGCAGGCCCCAGCCTGAGCTCCCACTTCCCTTCCCTGGTTAGAACTGTCCACGCACATCTGACCCAAGGAGAAGGGGGCACTCGTGTTAACTGGTGACTTTAGTTTTCATTGCAAGAACCAGGAGCTGTGGGACACCTGAGTTTCATGGAGATTCTGGACACATCGCTCAAGGTCAGCTTGTAAGAGCCCCTGGAGAAAAATGGCATCATTAGAGGTTAGTATCCCTGTCTTTGGAAAAAGAAAAAACAACCTCACCCCAACAAGGGAGATGGGCATCGCTGTAAACTGCCCAGCTGGCTAGGAGACGGGCACCGGAAGCCTCTCAGGGAAGTGGACATGTCTGCCTGGCTGTCGGCAGAGAGCAGAGAGCTCAGTCACCACACCCGGCACTGACCCCTGCCCAAACCTGGGCCTCACAGCGCAGCCCGTGTGTCCTGGCTCCCACACCCTTTGTGCTCCACCCAGTGTCCCCTGGGGACTCGAAGTGAGGACAGCCAGGCTGCCAGGCAGACTGCTCACGGGCTGCAGGTGTCTGTTGTGGGGCTTCGATGATTTTTTTTTTAGAACAGAAGAGCTTTAACCTGAAAGGTGGAAGCTTAATTTAAATCTTGGCTTCAAAATTAAAAAATCTGGGTGGCTTCGGCCTCAGAGGAAGGTGGGAGCCTTACCTTATCTCCCAGACCCTCCATTTCTTCGTGGACCTGCAGGGAGGAGGCACCAGGGCCACAGCCTCCAGCGGCCCCTTCCATTTCCTGAGCATTACTTGAAATGTCAAGCCAGCCGCTCATGTTTCCACACCTCAGCCACTCAGTCTGGGGGACAGTCTGTGGCAGGCGCTCTCTGGGACTCTGCCTGTAGCACCTCCTGCCATGCCTGGGGCTTGTGCCTCCGTCCTCTCAACCTGCATCCTGCGGCTTCAGGGATGTGTGTTCCTGATGTTCCTGATGGGATCGGGCTCTGCCCACCTTCTTGAATGTGGGATCAGAGTGAACGCCACCACCTTAATTTCTGTAATTTCCCTCATTGGTCTTCATGCTGTACCTGCTCCCATATCACAGAAACCACCAGAAACTCAGCTTCGCAAAGACAGGCTGTGTCAACAGACAAGCGTATAGCACCCCCTCACCCTGAACTTCGGAACAGCTCAAGCTTAAGCTCCCCATTGTCCCCCAGGGACAAAGGCGGGAGGTGCCCAGCATCACTGTGTCGCGGTGCTGTGTCTGGGGCTCCAGGCAGTGTCCTGGGTGCCTGAGGGCATAGCCTGGGGACTGCGTTCCTCCCCTAAACTCTTTTCTCTCCCATTAGTCAGGGAACTTCCTGGTGCCAACCCCTCCTGCTTCTTGTCTCAAAACCACACATAGTCGCTTGTGCTGGGCCAGAGCCCCCTGCAGACCACCCCTACAGACCCAGAGGGCACCTCTGCTCTGAAGCCTCCTGTGCCCCTCACTTCTAACCAGAGTGTATGTATGGGTCTGGTTCTGCCCTCAGAGCTAATGCTTTGAGATACTCACCGTCAGTAACAATGTAGCTCCAGGAAAGGGGAGAAGGCACTACTGAAACTGCAGTGCAGGAACCAGGTAGCTCATTCTCCAGTCTCTTGGCACGGGATCGCCTGTGAGAGGCCTCCTGTCTCCCGGAGCAGAAGAACCGAATATGGTGCGGGGTGGGCAGAGAAGGGAGCCCATTCAGTTTAACTTTAAGCCATACAGAGGGAGGAAAAAGCAAGCCAGGCAGTGCTAGGGAAAACAAAAAAGCTGAAACACCAAAAGTGCATAGATGGAGGCTGCCCTTGGAAGCAAAGACTCTCAGCAGACACCTCGGGGACCAGTCAGGCCCATGGCTGGAATGATAGCTGCGCTCACCATCGATTTCGGAGGCAGAGTGTCCACGGCTGCCTGCTTGGCCTGCGGACTTCACGAGGGCCAAGCCCCAGAACCCTGGCTAGGCCTGGGTAGACGTACACACACGGAGACTTCCTTCCTTCAGATACACGTGTGGTCCTTGGTGAACACAACACACACCTCATTCCTGGTGTAAAGCTTTGGAGAAGCCACGGGCACACGTCCTCATCGAGCAGGGCCAGCATATCCCAGATGAGCGGTGGTTGCCAATATTCCATTTATGAGCCTCTGTTCTCACCAGCTAATAGGGCTTAATGAACTCCTTTTTGTATTTTATTTCAACAAATCCATGTCATTAAAGCCCCAGTCTCCATGGAGCTTGGCCTTTTCACGGCTGTCCCCTGGGGTCCTGGGCTGGCAACACCACCGTGACCTCAGAGCTGTGGGCGATGCTCTGCAGTCCCTCCCAGCAGCGGCACGGTCCCCGTCCCCATCTCGCTCTGTCTGGCCCATGCTGTCGCCTTTGCTATGCATGCTATGAAGTGTGCCCAGCATCCCAGGAGCTCTGGGAAGGCTGCGGAGGAAGAGGGCCTACGGGAGCTGAACTCAGTGGCTGTTGTCTCCTGGGCCTCACTACTCGTTCTTCCAGCCACCTCCCCGGTGACCTCTGCCCTCGGTGCAGCCTTCTCTCTGCCCCCACAGACAGGCCAGCACCCACCATGGATGGGCTCTGGGTGGGGCATGCCGGCAGCAACACAGAGTCTATCCCAGACTGCAGGCCGAGTATCTCACCGAGGAGCACAAGAAAAGCTGGGTCTGTGGGCAAACCCAGCCTCCAAAAACCACGGACCATCCTTCCAGAGCCTCCTTCTTACTGCAGCTGCCCTTGGAATGGCTGTGGGGTGGACGACAGCGGTCCAGTGTGGTCCTCCGCATGGGGCACCAGGTGGTCCAGACGCCCGGGGGAGCAGTAACTTAGCAGCCACGATGCACAGTGAGCAGCCCCGGGCCTCTCTGTCAGTTCGGCATGAGAAAGAGGCAGCCCCGAGCAGGGGCGGCTGGCCCACTGAGCATATTGCTCATTGTGCTTATTGTGAATTCCAGCGTCTTACACTCTCCCTGCATAAACTCTGATTTATGAGGGCCAGGAGGCAGACGGACAGCTTGTGATTAGACGTACTGCTCTCTTGTGGAGATTTACTTCAGATCAACAGAAAATGGTTTCTGAAGCTCCTGCGGTCATTAGTCTCAATTACGCAGCCGTCGGAACAGGTAGGACATCTGCCCGCTGAAGGTGCCCAGCGCCGGCTGGGGCAGCCCCTCCCCCTCCCCTGGCAGGCTGGAGCAGGTGGAATGTTCCTGAGCTGCCACGCACCCCCAAGGAGCATGCCCCCTGAGGAGCAGTGCAGGAATCCAAGCGCCTCTCTACTGGCCACTTGCCCCCCGCTTTGTCCATCTGTGTGTGGCAAGCCTCCCGTGCCATCCCCTGCAATGCGTCTAGGTTGTGCTTTCTGCTACAGGGGCTTTGCTTGTGTCTTTTGGTCTTATCCACATCCACAACACTAGCCCACCCACATATCAAGGTGACGTCACAGACCCCAACAACGCTGCCCTGGAACTGCTTGAAGTGCTGGGTTTGGGATCCAGGTTACCATGATGAACAACATGCCGTATTTTTGTAAATTTTGATCAAGATCAGATTTTAAAAAATAAAATTGGTAGACAAGCTTGGAACATGAAGCCCTGTCCTCCTGTATGTTCAGGGAAGACTCTTTGGATCAAACCGTTCAGCCATGTATCAGGTGTGACCCAGTGAGGTCAGGGGGGCGGTCAGGTGTGCACACACACATCAGCGCTTCAGAGAGAAGGCTGTGTGTGGACGGAGGCTCTGGGGGGAAATGTGGAGCCCAGGCCAACCCTAGAAACCCTTGCTAGTTTCCAGCAAGTTCACAAACCTCTCTGCGCTTGAGCGTTCTCAGTTGCAAACGGGGATAGTGACTTGGAAGTTCTGCTGTGAGGACTGAATGAACTAACGTAGGCCACGTGCTCACAGCACCACAGGAACTTCGGGAACACTGGGGATACTTGAAGCTATTGATACTCATTGCCCAGAAGGTTTGATTTTTAATTGTTCCATTAGATCCAAAATTCTGAATTAACAAAATGAAAAGAACTGGTTGGTCTGGTGCACTGAGGTGGGGGAAGGCTGGACGTGGCGCAGGGGCGTGAGGAGGGAGAGTCTGAGGTCCAGAGGGAGCAGGACAGCAGGCAGGAGAAGCGAGGTCTGGGGGAACCCACAGCCCAGAGGGGCTGCACGGAGCCCAGGGACCTGGGTGGAGACCAGAGGTAATAGGGGAGATGCCATGTGCGTGGAGGCACCCGACAGCCATGGCCAGTGCCCCTCTGCTGCCCTCCCTGGATGTCGCGTCAGCACTGCCCATCCTGGGGGCTCGGTGTCCATGCACGAGTTGGTGGGCTGTGGGACTGCAGATGGGCAGCAGATTCTGACAGGTTTTTTTTTTTTTTAATATTAAAGTCCCTGAGATGCTCTCTAAATTCTTGTTTACCTGCAAGCACAAGTTCCTAACTATATTTATTGCTTCCGTCAGAATAAACTTTACAACACCTTTTGGTGTTCTGGAATCACCGAGTTTAATGACTGGAAAGAAGGAAGAACAGATTTTCAGCCATCGCCCTTGCCTGGGGACCCATGAGTGCCTTCCATCCTATCGTGCTTTAGGAGACGCTCTGCCTGGTCTCTAACCACATAAGCTCCCTTTCATGGGGGTTGATTCAGGATCTTGCTGGGGTTTTGAGTCTAAAATCGTGGTGAAATCCGGGGATGAATAAATTGTGGTCATGAGGCCCCACTGGACTGAACAGAGACCAGGGGAAAATCACATTTCTCCAGGAAAATAGGAGGTTCAGAAAGTGGGGACCCAGCAGAACTCAGACACTCTTCCAGGGGAAGAGCAGGTTTGTGGTCCCTCTTCTTACTCTTACTGCCAGGACTCTGGCCATGGGATCTTTCAGGAAACCCCATCCTGCCCCTCTCCCTTCCCCCACCCCCCGGGCATTCACCACCTTCCATGGATCACCGTCCGACTCGTCCTCCAGGAAAGGCCACAGACAAGTTCCCTGAGGCTACCTGGTGCCCAGATGAAATGGTCAGTGACATGAGGACAAATGGCACAAGCGTTGGGGTCAGAGAGATGGGACCTTGAACCCCAGCTCTGCCACGTCACAGCGGGATGGCCACAGGCAAGCCACCCAGCTCAGGTGCTTTGACTGTGACGCACGGAGGTTACTGCCTGCTCTGAGGGGTTGCTAGAGAATTAGAACACTTTGTCATATTGACTTATTTAAGATGTGTGCACCTCTGCTTTCTCTGGGCATGAGGTACTTTACAAATGAAATCCCCTCTGGTATCTGCCAGCCCTCCAGGCCGCAGGGACTGTGTCCCTGGCCTCCATGTGTACTGTCTGCCCATGTCGAGTTCCCTCCCTGAAGCCTCTCTTCAGCTCACCAGCTACTTCTCCGAGAATATCTCAGTGGGTTCCGTGGTCGAGGCAGGCTCCAACTTGCCTAAACTCAGAGCAACAGGGCCCTTGAGACTGTCACTGGGATAGGTGAAATCTCTGGAACATCCCTCACTTAATTCTCTTTGGATGGGTGCAAGCTGAACCCAGGCTTCCTATGCCACGAGACTCCAGGTTCCCTTGTCCAGCCTTTTGCCCTTTGCCTGGCCGCAGGCCAGATGTCAGAGACGAGCAAGAGGCTTTAGCACCATGTCCGGTGAGGAGTCGGCCGTCCAAGGACTCATCACACTGAAAGCAGAGGGCGATTTCAGAGTGAGCCTGGGGTGCCAGCAGAACATAGGGAGGAGGGACCGCCCTGGCTTGGGGAGCGGTGGAGGCCCAGGAAGGAGGTGGCATCGCGCCCCATCTCCAGGAGCCATGAAGGTTGGTCAGGGCAGGCAACAGCTGAGCGGCTTTCCAGGATTGAGGATTCGGCTCCTACCAAACACCTCATGGTGGGACACCAGTATTTTCTTTTTTGATCCACTTCTTAATCACATCATCTTTGCAGAAAACTTTTCTTTAAATTCTGACTCCTTTGAAAGCACACTAGGAAGGTTGTATCACTTGGCCTTATTTTCAGTGAATTACGGAAGGAAAGCCCCTAATCCTTGGAGGAGCACGCATTGCCAGGCCCTGTACTAAGCCGATGCTCAGATGTGGGTTAAAGTTCTAGAAAGCAGCTTTCATAAGTATTTCTGGCTCTGCTTTGTTTAATTAGTAATCTTTGACTGTAGAGAGAGCAAAACCTGTCTACCCGCATTGTTATGGTGCACAAAGAAGGGGAGAATGCACATGTTTTATGTTTTCGTTTGCCGCTCCCGTTTGCCTTCTCGGTCCCTCTGTAAACCCCTGCCATCTGCAGCCATTCTCTGTGCTCTAATAGCCAAGATACCATCTAGTCTTCTCTAAAGGCTGCTTCGAGCAGGTTTCCTGTAATGAAGATGCTGGTGGTACAGATAAAACTGTTTCCATTCCAAAAAATGGGAAGGGGAAAAACCCCGCTTAGTGCTTGTTTGTGCATAATAGTGCCATTTTCTTAAGGACCTGTTTTAGACAGTGTTATGGGCTAATAAAGAACCAGTCTGCCCACAGCTCTCTGGGTAACTACAGAGCAGTGGGGATGGCGCAGGTGGGGCGTCATGGATGCCCGGGTGGCTGAGAGTGAGGATTTCCCATTTGAGATCCAAGTCTGCAGCTCCCACAAGTCAATCTAAAAATAGACCAAGCACATGTTCTTGCTGGGTAGATTCAGATAAAATTGAGCTCCTACATACCCAGGATTTGTGGGATTTGTTGCTAATATTAGTGATTTACATTTCTGTTATACCTCTGCAGGCTTAATCTGATCACTCCAAAATGCTCACAACTGGTTGGTCTTTCAAGGACAACTTGATTAGGTAAAAATTAGACCTTTATTTATTGAAGCCTTTGGACTTTGGGCACCAATCTGCTTTACTCATCCTTTGCAGTTCCTTCAGACGTTCCTGAAAACACGTCCGCTGAGGCCGTCAGCTCCACCCAGATTTTACTGACGTGGGCTTTGGTGCCTGAACAGGACCAGAACGGGCTCATACTGGGCTACAAGGTATGTGTCAGAGGTGACCGTCCTGTGCTTAGACTGTGCAGGTGCTCCTGCGTGTCACTCCCCTAGACTAAGGAGCACAGGGCGTCTTCCAGACCTGCAGCACCGCCTGTGTTGTGATGTTCACATCTGTTTTCTCCTCTAAACTTCCTTGCCATCTGGGGACAAGGCACGACTACAACCTCCTAACATAGGCCCAAACAAGACATGGGTAGGAGCCGGCTACTTAAGCTCGAGCCTCTGCTTCCTGGCTTGTACAACGGGAGTCATCATGGTGGCTGGCTCTGATGCTGGTCTGAGAGGGAAGGGGATTTGATTTTGTGAGCTGCGGTGTGCTCCTAGTGTGTGCTGAGTGGGTGTTCTTAGCTACCTGCATGCTGGTGCGCACGCCAGCATCCTGGGCCATCCAGGGCAATGGTGACAACAGGAGGGACGAGCACCTTTCTGCCTCTTGGGGGGCCCTTGCTGGGTTTAGTCTTACCTGCACTTATCCACCTGTGCTTTTGTTTACATCACTTCCCCTGAACAGTGGGATGGATTTTCCTGGATGTGGCCCATAGGGCCCCACACCTGTCTGTTACTCCCTGTACAGCCTTCCAGCATCAGAACTCCAGGCTTTCCTTGGTTTTTATCCCCAGCCTCTGGTTTTCCCCCTCCTGTTCTCGTGGGCATTCAGTTGCTCCCTCAGGCCCTGCTGGACGTGGGGATCTCACTGGGCAGGTGTAGTGACCACAACTCCACAGCACATACCTGGGTCCTGGAGAAGAGAGCTTGCCCTGCTGTTTTCAAACTCCTCCCTGAGGACCACCATCTCTTATGGCCTTCTGGGTCCTGGACTAAGGGACCAGTTCAGGAAGGATGAGCTGTGAGTGAGGACTTAGCAAACCAGCAGGAGCAGGCAGGGCCGTGGACGGGAGTTTCCCAGGGTGCTGTGTCTGTGCATGGGCAGCAGCACAGAGCCCAGGGGGACTGTAGCCCAGGGTGCAGGGAATTCCAGCAACTCTCTCGAGGCAGGAGCCCAATTTCCCAAGGATCTGGGAAACCGAGGGGGCGCTGGCTCCTTCTGTAGGAAGCACAGTGTCGGTGTTTATGACCAAGTCTTCGTTCTAGCGGATGTGGTTGGTGTGCCTGCTGCTGTGTGCCTCAGCTCTTGGAAATCACGGCTCAGGGGCAGCTCCCCCTGCCATGGGCTGGGTCCTAACTCAGCTCCTTTTCTGCTCTGGAGCACATCTTCCCCACTAAATACCAGCATATGGAAACTAGATCCATAAGCCTTAAACACCGCTGCTGTGGGGGAGAAGCCGCAGTTGCTGGTCCTTGCCTTGTGGTTGAGAGGCCCCCTCCTGGCACCCTGCATCCCCATGACCATGCACGCTTGTGTGTGGATGCTCCAGATTCTGTTCCGGGCCAACGACCTGGACCCCCGAGTCCCGCAGTCCCATCGTGCGAGGGAACCACACGCAGTCGGCGCTGCTGGCCGGTCTCCAGAATTTCATGCTATGCGAGCTCCAGGTGCTGACGTTTGTCCGCATTGGCAACGGAGTCCCCAGCTCTCCCCTCATCCTAGAGCGGACCGAGGATGACAGTACGGTAGCGGTGTGCTTGAACAGCCCAAACAACCGGGACAGTTGTCATTTTTAACTTAATTTTCGAACCACTTTTGTACCCCTTTTTTCAGTTGAGGAAAACAAAACAGAATTGTTTTTCAGTCACTGGGCATTTATATGGCCAATTTCAGCCTGGAGTGAATTTCTACAGCCTAATGACGAACTTCTGCAAATTTCTGTCATAACTCTATGAGAGGCAGCGCAGTAAAGGCTGGGTGGGCGGGGGCCATAAAACGCCCCGCTGGCAGTGTCAGCACAGATCGGGTTAAGAGCCCCACTCCTAGCCTGGGTGCCTTGATTTCCGTGGTGCCACCCACTCCCATCGTCCACATGCCCGGAGGTCCCTAGAAGCTCCCACACAGAGTGCGGTGGGTTCCACGGGCTCCCACACTGCCCTGCACCTGTGTTTCTGGGCCAGAATCACAAGCACCTCTTGATGGCTCTGCTTCTTTGGACGTCTAAATCATCAGCAAATATGTTTTTCCAGTTTGTCAGACATTTAAAGGTTATCTCCTTTTACATTTTTATTCTTACACTGACTATAGCAAATAGTTGGGGAGGGGTGTATATCCTGGGGGAGATACTGCTCCCCCCACACACACACGTTCGGGATCAGAAGCTTCTCACAGAAGTAGGACAACTGTAGATTTCCTGGTACATGTCGGCTGAAGTCATTCAATTAGCCCCCATGGTGCTCGGCTGCCGAGCTGGAAGGCATCTCTGTGTTCTGCTGGGAGACAGCACCAGCGCTGGGCTTCAGTCAAGGAGAGGAAGGAGCTCTGCACACCATCCTTTCCTGGGTGCAGAGCCTCGGGGGGCTAGGGTCTGACGGGGGCAGTTGGATCAAGGTTGTTTGCAAAACTATGGGAAGCCATGGCGTCCCGGTTACACAAACGAAAAGAAAAAGGAGCCTCCAACCTTGGCCAGTCACAACTTCCTCTTCCTAAAGTAGAGTCTGTAAGTCACAGAATACTTTTCCTTCTTCTCCCGCAGTGTGATTGGAGGCATGTTTTCCTCTCCCTCATTTCAGCGCGAACCAAATGATCAGCTTTGGGGATGGCGCGGGGGATGGATACCCCATGAGGCTGCCATCAAAATTTGCATGTTTGTGCAGTTGGTCCTGGTGTGGGAGCCCATAGCCTCCTTACATTTAGGTTACCAAGTGCAAGGGTCACAGATGTATTCAAACACGGGTTTAAACTTTTAAATACCGTTCTCAGCTTAGTAACAAGAGGCAGAATTCAGTGGCCCCGGAATGACTGTAATACACATCCTCCTGTCTCTGTATGCATTGCTCCGTGCCCATTGCCTCTTATCTGGGAGTCAGGTAAGCTCCAACCACAAGTTCTGGTGCTGGCCGCACACTCACTCACCGGGCTGTTTACGTGAATATATTTACGATGGCTGTGAGCTGGAGGCAAAGGGGCCACATCACACGGGATTATTTTGTGCATTCGTGTGCCAACTCTTAATTTTCTAAGATGGTGCACATGAGAAAAGTCACTCCTTGTAAATACGTGACTTTGTCAGTGGGGAGGGACTTTAGGCCATCTGATTTATCTAACACTTGCTGGCAGGTGTCAACTCCCGAAAGGATTCAGCCCAGACGGGCAGAATCTTGACCTCAGGCTTGACGTGCTTGCAGCCTTGCACCCCTTGCACTCATGGGCTCCCAGCACAGTGTGTGAGCACCGCTTCTGGAAGTTGGAAAAGCAGATGAGCTGGATTCTAAATGAGGTGTTTTCTTACCATCATTAGGGGGTCACACGGAGCCAGCTAGATTCCAGAAGTCATTCGTGGCCTTGGAGTGTCTGGTCCATGCACAGAGTCACCTGTGGTAGAGAATGCTCGGCCAGCCCACAGAGTCCTGTGTAACAGTGTAACCACATCATGTCTCCACGTAACACTGTAGAGGCACCTGCCTCATGGGTTTCCTCTCCTCCCTCCAGCCCCGGGCCTGCCAGTGAGGCTCATGTTGCCAGAAGTGACACTCAGTCCGTGTGGATGGTGTGGCAGCCGCCAGAGGAGCCCAACGGCATCGTTCTGGGTAAGGAAGCGGCCGTGATTAAAGAGATCGTAGCTCAGAGGGAAATCGCAATTGCATTGATTTCCTCTGTTCTTGTTACATGTCAAAGAGGTTGAACAACAACAACAAAATCCTGCCTGCCACAGCCCTGCATTTTTAGCGCTGGGAAATGTGGGATCCCCTACTGTCCTGGGAGCTGTGTTCTGAGGTTTCTTTGCAGATTGAAATTTACATTTTGTTAGCCCAGAATTTCTTCCATTTGTTCGTAGTTCCCAACAAAACCATCTGTAATTGGCCCTTCCTTCAGCTCTGAAATAACCAGGCTGTTTCCATGGGCGTCTGGGAAGCAGCAGCCTCGTTTTTCATGGGAGCCAGAGACCCGGACTTTGCTCCCAAGTTCCAGGAAACATCCTCAGCTGCAGGGCCTTCACCTCATCCTTCTAAGAAGTTTCCAGCGTTAATTGTGTGCCTTGGGTCCCTAGGAAATGGTTTACTTTTAATGTTTCATTCAGGGGGGCAACTCTGATAGCATTGATGAAAAGACTTATTTTTTCTTAGTTCCCCAAAGGAGGCAAGTTTTATTTAAAAAAAGAAATCATCAGTTCCCTTATTTAGTCACCTCTTCACCATGACAAATTCAGGGCTTCCCCTATGCGTGGTGTGGCCTGCTTGGTGGGCAGTAAGGAGTGAAGAAGATGCACCTGTCCTCAGGATGTGTGTGGCTCACAGCACCACTGGGGAGAGGCACAAGGATGATGCAATGTGATAGGTGACTAATAACAGTTCATGAGATGATCCACAAGCGGGTCCCCCAGGCCAAGGGGCTCTCAGGAGACGGAAGGTGGCTTTAGAGCTGGATCTTGTCGATGAGTGGCCTCTGGCGTCCTGGAGGAAGGGAAGAGGGACGTCCACTCAGCCAGAGGGAATGCCTTCTTCCTGTGAGAGTGTAGACAGATCCCTGCCTGTGGATGTGGGCAGGGCCAGGCCTGGGTTGCCTGGGGATGGCCGGCTCTGCCATGCAGGGAGTGCCCAGGGGCCCAGACCTGTGAAATCAGGCATCTAACGGCCAGGGCCCCAGGCTCGATCTACTCTCCAGACCCAGGCCAGCCTCTGATAGGCTATGTCCCTAATCCAGACTCGCAGCAGACCCCCAGATATGTTAGCTCGTGTACTGGGTGGTTTACAGGAAGATTATAAACCTGAGCTTACAGACAGGTGGTGAAATTCACCACTTACACCTGCTTCTGATATTAGGATTCTAAGATTCGGTTTGAAAAAGGGTTTTACTTCATTAGAAAACATTTTTAAATAATCTGTGCTGAGGGCAGTAGGGAGTCCCCCAAGGGCTTTGAGCAGCAAAGTGATGGAATCAGGTTTGCCTTCTAGGTAACAACTAGAGAGGCAAATAGTTTTGAGTTCTTGAGTCACGAACATGGGGAGGACAGAGCCTGAGGCATCCTGATGTTGTCTGCTGCCAGGCTGGGCTCTCCTCAGTCTGACCCTTCCTCGTGCGATTTCTGGAGTTGCTGGGTGGGGTATTTTGCTGAGTACAGTATTTCTGAAATGGGTGACCTTCGGAACCGCAGGTTCTTGCTATTTTAAAATCACAAAGAGCCGCCGAGGAAGCTGCTGGTGAAATGTGTATTTCAGATCCTGTCGGATGAGACGGGATCCCAGACACCTGTCAGGCCCCACACCTTGTGCTCCAGACCTGGGGCGGGAGATGGTCTGCAGAGTGCATGGATGGGCCAGAAGTCTCCTGGAGCCCCTCAGCACCACGCTCCGTCTGCTGCCTCTTCTGGACAGAGCAGGGCTAAACATCTGATGACCCAGTGGGTGTCCCCAGCTTGCTGTGAGACAGAAAACCTTTCTGGAGCACAGAATGTGAATTCTGTCCTGTCACAGTACCTGGAGTCTCCAAGAAGCAGAATCTCCCCATCCTGCTGAGGAGGGAGGCCCCATCCCCACCCCACCCTGGGCCTGGCAGCTCCGGCTCCCACTGCTCCTGCTGCTCCCGCCACAGCCTCTGCCCTCTGCCCTCTGCTCCAGTACTGCGGCTGGTGCTAATTCTGTGCCCACCTCTGCACTCCCTGTAGCCATCCTGGGCCAATAGGAGTCATTCTGACAGGAGGACCTCCCGGGTGAGGGATGGGAGGCCAGTGAGCATTTCACATGTGTGTCTCTCTTACTGTAGACAGACATGCATTCTGATTTCATAGCCATGGCTTTGAACTACTCATCCTGGGTCCTCCTCGCAAACATGGGGAGGTTGTGGCCTGAGCCAGGGCCAGCCCACTGTGCTTGCTGGTCCTTTGCCCCTTCTGTGCCTCTAAAGTCTACATTTGATGTGACTCCGCGGCCGTCCCTGCCTGGTTGTGCCCACTGTCATCACACGAGTCTCACTGTCCAAAGATAAAATCTCATCACGTACTTTGAAGGGCATCTGTAACGTTTGTGCATCTGTTTGAGAAAGCACTGTGAAAGGAGAATTCAGACCATGATGGGGTAGCATTTACATTATTCAGATTGGGAGTCCTAGAAAGTCCTGATACGACCCAGGTGAGATGGGTAAGTGGGCAAACACATGCTCATATGCTCCCGGAGAATGATATGGTCATGTCTGGGCGAGGTGACCTCATCTGTCCTCTCCATCCCGGAGGCCCTTCCCGTCGGGTCTTAAACCCTGGAGTTCTCACACCTGTACCCAAGGAGACATACACGGGACACTCTTGCAGTGTCATGTTCAATAACAGGGAAAAACAGAGCCAGACACCCAAGTGTCCATCAGTCAGGCAACAGATATGTGTATCCTGGGCTCTTCACGCAACAGAAAACATGATAGCAGTTACAGGAATGACCAAGATCTACACGAGCCAACGTGAGGAAGTCTCACAAGCATGTGTTCAGGGGGAAAACAAGTTGCAGGAGAATCCACAGAGCGTGAGAATGTTCCTGTACATTTAAACCTCCAGGAGTGTTACTATAGTCATTTACATGTACAGTCAACGTGTGAACTCATGGACAGGACTACACCCGGAGTTGAGACAGGGCGTGGCCTCTGAGGAAGAGGAGCTAGTGGGGCCACCAGACAACCTCAACTTTTTCTGTCTCTTCTCTTACATGAAAACAAAAACAGTCCAATTTGGCAAAATCTCAAGATTTGTTCAGTTTGCTACAATCAATATTTGGGTGTTTCATCTATATCATTCCCAGTATTTCCTGTATGTTTGAAAGATTTATAATAAAAAAGGACGATCATAAGATAAAAACAACACGTTCACTATAGACTTTTTAAAAAACAGAAAATTCAAACAAGTAACAGGCAGAAAATGAGAATCACCCACAATTCCACTGCCCCAAAATAATGTTACGATTTTTTTCTTCTGTTCATTTTACTACTATTTTAATTACAAAATAGTTCCTACTTAGAAAGGATTCTCTTCGTTCTAGCACATGCATGTTTAGCAGCGGTGGCCTGCCCATGTCCCTGCCACTCCGTCTAGCATGGACAGCCCGCCAGGCCCCCCGAGGGATTTTGTGTTTATATCTCCTTCAGTTTTCTGCATGATTTTCGTAGAGGTAAACTTAAGCCTAAAAAGCTAATACTAGTGCTGCATATTTTTAGATTTCATGCAAACTCCTGTCCTGTGTTTTTCTGTGACTTTGCTCCTCTCTTCCCACGTCACGAATCTTTCCTACATACACACCTTGGCTGTCTGGCTCTGCACACACCTGACGGGATGCTCGCAGCGCCTCCAGCATCCTGGTGCTTGCCTCCTGGCGCGCAGGTGGAAGGGTTCCCCGGGGCACACACCCGGGAACAGCCTTGGTGGGCCACAGTGTTGGAGCCTTTTCAACTCTGCACAATGACGCCTGACCACTTTCCTGAGCAGTAATACCCATTTGTACTCCCACCAGCAGGTGTAAGGACCCCCATGGTTCTGCAGGTCGTTGCCAACACTCGATAGGCTCGGGATCGAAACTTCTTCCCTCCAGAAACTTTGGGTCAGTCAGCTCTCCTGACAGCAGTCCCCATCTCACTCCACCTTCACCAACATCAACATTAATGGGCTTTTTGTTTGTTTGTTTTTTGTTTGTTTTTATCTGGGCCAGTTTGATACATTAAATAGAACATATGAAGAGAACATTTTCAAAGTTTACTGGCCATAAGTTGTTATTTTTGGGGGGGGGGGGAATTTCCAGTTTATATTCTGTAGTAGTTTGTTTCTTAAACAGCAGGAATCTATTTTCTGTCAAGTCCAGAGGCTGGAGGTGTGAGATCCAGGCATGGCTGGGCTGGTGTCTCCAGCAGCCTCTCTCATTGGCCCCCCTCCCATGTCTTCCCTCACCTGGTCATCCCGCTGTGTGTGCCTGTGTCCTGATCTCCTTTTGTAAGGGTGCCAGTCCCCCCTGGATCAGGGCCCACCCTAGTGACCTCATTTCACCTTAATCCCCTCTGTAAAGACCCTCTCCCCAAATACAGTCACATTGGAGATGCTCAGGGCAAGGACTGTAACCTGTGAATTTGGGGGATGCCATTCAGCCCGTAACACGTCCTTTGGCCATTTTTCTCTTGGGGAGTCACCACTTCCTTATGGGCTCTCACATACCTTACTCGTTGGCAGCATCAGAGTACCAAGTGGCTGAGAGACCTGAGTCCACTGTTGGGCTCTGAATCTGGGTTGGAGGCCTGACTCTGCTCTGTTAATGCCGTGACACAGGGTCCGGGCAACTTAGCCCAGTAAACACCACCCAACATGATCATTAACTCATTAACAATATTCAATGTCACGGATGTTGCAAAAGTTCCCCTTTTAATTTTGGTCACAGAGACTTTCATGTGGACTTGAAACCTGTGTGCCTTCCCATCGTGTGCCATTTCCATGGTGGATGGAGCAGGTGCTGTCACCTGCACGCAGGCCCCGTAGGCTGGGGTCAGTGGGCCCCCGGTCCCTCTCAGGGCCATTGTGGCTCCTTCCACTCCTCACTCTGAGTGGTGTCCCCTCTTGCCACCCTGCACTTGTAGCCGCGTCATTCCCTGGGCACTGAGTCCACTTGGGGCACAGTGGCAGGACTGGGGCATGTGGGAGGGTCGACGGGCTCAGCCTCTTCAGGCTGTGGAGGGCGAGACCCAGTGAGAGGAAAGGCCAAACAACACCGATCTCAAGATCTGAGTCAGCCAGCTGTTCTCAGGAAGTTTCCCCAACCTCACATCGAGGTGGTGTGATTCACTCTCCCCTGCACCCCCAGCAAGCCAAGATCTGCACAATGCACTCAAGAATCCCGGGCTGTCTGATCTGCTCTCCCCTGGGTTTGAAGCACCATGCTCCAGACAGGCCAAAGGCAATGTGGGCAACCCTGCAGACTCAGTAGCCCAGCCTGATGAATTTAAGCACGTTTCTGAGCCTTTCTGTGCCTCGGTTTCCCTATCCCTCGAATGGGAATAACATTCCTACTCCCTCCCTGTGTTGACTGAGTTGTGCCTGAGGACCTTAGGACAATGCCCAGCACGTGGTAAGCACTCAGCAAATGTTCACTGGAACACATGGCTGTTTAGTATTTCACCATGTCTCCCGCACCAGAGAATTTCTTCTTGTCGCCCAAGACGTCACCCTGTGCCAGCATCTAGCTGGCACTCCCCAGCAGAAGTTTCACACGGACATGACAGGGAGAAGAACCGGGAAAGGCAGGTTGGAGCCAGGTTATAAGAGCTCCTAAGGGACATTCAAAAGTTTAGATTTTGATCCATAGTCCCAGGGCAGTGGGGGGGCCACTAAAAATCACAAAAATCCAGGTAAGGAGAGGGCAGTATATAAATACTTTAAGCATTCCAACCATGGTAAGACAGACAAAAAGTACAATAGTGCTATGTCTACCTGTAATGCAGAAAAACACCACATTTGAACATCTTGTTGTAATGGTCCAGTTGAAAAGGTAACAAATGTTGTCAGGGTAATCTGTGACCTGAATATTATTACAGCTAGCACCCCAAATTGCAGATGCTGTAGGAGGGTTGAGAAAACAGCTTCCAAAAGGTTCAGATCAGTGTTCGTAGGAAATAAATGGAAACATCTCTTTGCAAGACTGGCTTCCCACACACTAATGTTTCTTATCTCGCTCGAAGCGTAATTATGTAACTAGTCTTTTCCGTCAAAACACTCTTCTCCCTCAAAACTATCTCCTGTTATTCTCTAGAAATGCAAGAACGGGTACTCAGCTGCTTGCTTTTGCCATTTAGGCACAGGAAAGGGCTCTCTTCTATTGTCCGTTGAGGCTAGGGCTTTGTAAGCACATTTGAGGTGCCCGTCTGTATGCTCACCAGGCCAGAGTGGGGACTGGGGTATATCACCCTGAGTTTAGGGCGGATAAGAGGAAGGTACGAACATACCCACAGGCTGAGGGGCTTTCTCCCAGTGGTTCATGTGGGAGCTGGAGCAGAGGCAGGGATAATAAGCTGGGTTTCCTGCAGGTGCACATGGTGATGCTGTCCTTGCTGTCCCATGCATTGCCCCAGAGCCAGCGCCGTGGCTGTAGGAAGTGGGCCTCGTCGTCTCTGTGTTTCAGTGGGAGAGGAGTCTGGGGAAATCCAGCTGCGAACACCCTGCTTCTGGCTCAGTGCTGGTGGCACCTGGAAGAGCAGGTCCATGTAGTGGAATGGTACAGCCATCAAAACTCATGTTTCTGAAGGAAAAGAATGATGCTTGGGAGATGTAGTGAGAAGACACGGATGAAAAGCCTGCACTTGGAGTAAAATCAGTTTTGTTTCAAGTTCATATGTGTAGAGAAATGATGCCCAGAAGCAGCCCTGAAGATAGTAACTGTGACCTCTGGATGGTGGCAGATGCCGTGTGTGTGGTCGGGGCCCGGCACTCCCTGCCAAGGCCCATCCCGCAGTGTCTGGGGTGCTGGCAGTGCCCTGTGCCCAAGGGTGCTCTCTGCCCTGGGGCCGGGCTTCTAGGGGAGTTGCCGACTAGCAGCCCCCCGCCCATGACTCCTGGGGGTTGGGGGGATGCCGCCGCAGCCCCTGCCACCCCCCCCCCACCCAGTGGGCAGATCCTTGGGGGCCCAGCAGAGCAACTGCTTCAACAGGCCTTCTGTCAGCTTCCTCTGTTTCCTGGGCTCACCTCCTGAGAAAACTCTTCACTCTGGGCTGTCTTGGAGCTCCCTGGGCCCCTCAGGAGTCAGGCAGCAACATCCACAGTACAGAGAGCATCTTGTGTGGGCAGAGCCCCGGCGTCTCTAGCACCTGCCCCTGCGTAGCCGGCTCCTTCCTCTTCTGCTGGCCAGCACGGCCAACGGTGACCCACCACAGCCCATGAGATGTGACATGCAGCGGATCCTGGGCCGCCTCCCTTCCTGGTGCACTCTCTACCCCTCCTTGGTGCTCTGGGCTCCAGTGGCCGAGGGCTCTGGCATTGGGCTGGGCAGGGCTGCTCCTCACAGGTTCTCATGCCCGTCATAGACCTAGCCACAGCTCTGGCTCCAGGCCCTGCTGTGGGGGACTTGGACCCACCGCCCTGACCTTATTCCTGGTGCAGGTACCCCAAGGCTCTTCCAGACAACCCCGGTTTTCTTGTCTGCTTTACGAAACAATTCATCCTCTCCAGAGGAACCCTGGCCCTGGAGTTTCTGCCTCTCTGCTGTGCTGGTGTTGACCCCCTGGCACTGGGATGTGCCTCCCCTTGTTCCCACATGCCTCGCAGTCTCTCCCAGTCCCTCAAAATCCCCTTCCTGGAGAGTGACCCGTCTCTTTTCCGTTTGTCTCTCTTTTATTCAAATCATCAGAATGTTACCATTTTAGAGCAGGAAGGAGCTGTGTGAAGCAGGAGGGCCTCCTGGGCAGGACGGGGCTCCCACACTGAAGGCCCAGTTCTGTCCTCTGTTCACTGTGTCCCTTTCTGGCCCTCGGGGGTAAAATGGACATGCGTCCTGTGCCTGAAATGCAGAGGCGCTAATAAGAGGGGGCTTGTTGTTTTCTTGATTCATAGCGTAGGGGTGAGAACTTCTCCCTCTTCCCTTCTGGGTTCTACAGCTGGTCCAAGAATTAAGTTGACATAAGACTGATGAACAGGGAGATTGTTAGGAGAAGGAAGGGAAGAATGAAGGGGGGGCTAAGCTGAAGGGGGGATGAACCATTAGAGACTATGGACTCTGGGAAACAAACTGAGGGTTTAGGAGGGGAGGGGTGGGGGGATCTGCTGGCCTGGTGATGAGTATTAAGGACGGCACGTGTTGCATGGAGCACTGGGTGTTATACACAAACAATGAATCATGGAACACAGCATCAAAAACTAATAATGTACTGTATGGTGACTAACGTAACATAATAAAAAAAATTTTAAGAAGACTGATGAACAGGAAAAAACCATTTAATTTTGTATGTACAGGAGCCCCCAAAACACAAGGCTCAAAAGTAACCAAAGCAGACTGTTTTTAATGCTTTTCATGAATAGAAAGAGTCAATTGGTGAAGCGTTGACAAGATGAGGAGTTTGGGCTTGGGGTGGTAACCTAGTGAAGTAACAAGGTTATATAGCCACCTCGGCCCTAACCTGCCCATGGCTGGTGAGGAGGCTGCCTCTCTTCCTCCTGGTGCCGAGAGGGAAGGTCCGAGTGTCCTCTGGCACTGGCCGTTTCTTAAGTAACTTTAATCCAAAATAATGTGTGAAAATGGCATATTTGAGAGTGGCCTATGCTACTCTGCTTCACTGGCTGGAAATGAGAAGCTGAGAGTCACTTTGGCGTTGGGGTTGGGGTTGAAGCCTGGCTTAGGACTTGCTGACAGTTGAGGTGTTGAGTACGGAGGAAGGGCCTATAGGTTGTTTTGTTTTTTAAGATTTTGTTTATTTGAGAGAGAGAGCAGGGGCAGGGGGAGGCCTAGAGGAAGAGGGAGATGCAGACTCCCTGCTGGGCAGGGAGCCTGAGGTGGGGCTGGATCCCAGGACTCTGAGATCATGACCTGAGCCAAAGGCAGACATTTGACCAACTGAGCTACCCAGGGGCCCCTGATTTTTGGATTTTGAACCACGCTGTATCCGTGAAAGAAATCTTACTTGATCGTACTTCTTCCTGTATTGTTGAATTTGGCTTGCTGATATTTTGTTGAGGATTTTTGTATCTATGTTTATCACATATACTGGTCTGCATTTTTTAAAAGATTTTTATTTATTTATTTATTTGACAGAGAGAGAGACAGCCAGCGAGAGAGGGAACACAAGCAGAGGGAGTGGGAGAGGAAGAAGCAGACTCCCAGCAGAAGAGCCTGACGTGGGGCTCCATCCCAGAACGCTGGGATCACGCCCTGAGCCGAAGGCAGATGCTTAATGACTGAGCCACCCAGGCGCCCCTGGTCTGTAATTTTCTGTTCTTGTGGCGTCTTGGCAGCTTTTGTTAAGGGCAATGCTGGCCTCCTAAAATGATTTGGGAAGCGTTCCTTCCTCTTTTTTTTTTTCTTTTTTTCTTTTTTTTTTTTTTTGTGGAAAAGTTTGAGAAGGATTGGTATTCATTTTCCTTTGAACATTTGGTAGAATTTACAGTGAAGCTATTTGGTCCTGGACTTCTGATTATTGAGGGGCTTTCGATTAATCATTTAATTTCTCCATTGCTAACTGGTCTAGTCAGAATTTCTGTCAGTTCGTGATTCAGTCTTGGAAGGTTGCATGTTTCTGGGAATTTATCCTGTTCTTCTAGGTCGTCCAGTGTGTTGGGGAGTAGTTGTCCATAGTAGTCCCTTGTGAGCCTCTGTATATCTACGGAATCCATGGGAACATCTCTTCCATTGCCGCTTAGGAGTTCTCATTCCTTTTTTCACCCTGAGTCCAGCTGAAAATTTGTCAGCTTTGTTCTTTTTGAAGAACCGGGTCTTTGGTTGATCTTTCTATTGTCTTTTTAAAAATCTTTCCATTGTCTCTTTAGTCTGTAGTTCATCTGTTTCTGTTCTGATATGTTACTTCCTTCTACTAACTTTGGCCTTCCTTTGTTCTTTTTTCTGTTTCCTTGAGGTGTAAATTTAGGTTGCTTATCCAAGACATTTCTTGTTTCTTGAGTTAGGCCTGTATCACTCTAAACTTCCCTCTTAGAAATACCTTTTTAAAAGATTTTGTTTATTTATTTCAGAGTGAGAGCACTCACAAGCAGGGAGAGGAGCAGAGAGAGGAACATACTCCTTCCTGAGTGTGGAACTGACACAGGGCTGGATCCCAGGACCCTGAGATCATGACCTGAGCTGAAACCAAGAATCCAACGCCCATCTGACTGAAGCACCCAGGTACCCAACTTATAAACATTTCTAATAGAATCGGTTACTATTCTTTTCTTTTTGGATGGGTGTGGTCTTAATTCTTTTTGAATGAGACAAATTTAATAGCTGGGTCTGTGGTCTTGATTTTGGATATCAACTACAAGGAGTATCCAACAAAAAGTAGACAACAAATAGTTATTACTGGATTGATGTAGAATTTAATTTTATAACTTGAAATCAATCTGATTTCCCTTATATTATCTCTTGATTTTCATGCTCCCTACACTTTCTTGCTTATCTAGGAGTAATGTAAAACAATATAACATAATTGAAGGGAGAAAACTTGATTGGACATTATGCAAAGAATAAACCAAAGGCCATTTACCTAAGTTGTGGTGCGATGTCAAGAAGGGAAATATGAAGATGTTATGAAAATTATTTGTAATTTCCCATCTCAGAAGTAAATTCAACAATTCTCATTATTCTTGGACATTTTCAAATGTATCCAAACTTGTGGCGAACAAAAGAAAGCAAATACAAAACTCGTGAGTTGCAATATTTAGAAATGGTGGTTGGATTTGACTGTGAGGCACACAGCCTTCTAACAGGCTATACATGCTGTGGGGTCACACTTTGGTCAGCCACCCGCAGATTCAAAACTCATACACTTTATTAGCATTAACAAGGGGTGAAAAATGGTGTGAAATGGCTGATCAGTAATAATTGTTCTGTGAATATGAATTTTAGTTTGGATAAAAGACACGATATGATTTACTGCAACTTTAGATGTCTCGTTTCTATTATGCTCTCTTGCAAAATTTTCAAAAAGGAAAGGCTGTTGTCCAATTTCAGGTGGTCTGGGGCCCATTCCAGTTTGTCTAACAATGCTTGAAAATACATATTTGCAATCATGGAGAAAAACAGTTGGGGAGAAATGACTGGGTCCTGAGAGTGAGCTTTGAGAGAACACTTCCCAAAACACTTTCGCTACTTTGAAAAAATTGAAATATAAGAATAGGTGTATTCCTTTTTACATCAGTGGGGTCTGTGACTAATTCCATAGAGATAGATATTGGCCGTTTAATATTGGGTTAAAAGAGATCAGGAGGAATCCCCATTTTTCATTCTTTTTTTTTTAAATGATTTATTTGTATGTTTTAGAGAGAGAGAGACAGCGTGAGTTGGAGGAGCAGAGGGAGGGGGAGAATCTCAAGCAGACTCCATGTTGAATGCAGAGCCCAATGCGGGGCTCCCCTAGGAACCCCCATTTTTCTTAAAGGGGGTTAGCAGACATGGCTTAAGACAGGGCTTCTCAACCTTGGCTCTGTTGACATTTGGGGCAAGGGAACTCTTGTGGGAGCTGCAGGGAGCCTGGTAGCGTGTGGAGCAGCATCCCTGGCCTCTACCCACCAAATGCCAGTAGCACCCGCCCCACAGTTGGGAACCTTCAATGTACCCAGACATTGCCGAGTGTTCCCTGGGGGCCAAAGCACTCCCTGCTTGGGGACCACTGGAAGCCAATAGAATGTGTCCAGAGAACTGGGAAGATACACTCTCTGGGTATAATATTCTATTATGTACCCCTTAATGGAGTAAAAATAATCTCAGACTGAAGAGACATTGACGGGATGTGAATACAGGGAGAGCGAGAACGCCAATGGAAGCCTCATCACCGTGTAAACGCCTGGAGGCCAGGATTCAAGGCGAGTAGAGAGGAGCCCTACATTAATTTATTTTCATTCATTAAAATGATTGATAATCATTCATTCCATTCATGGGTTTCTCACATTCTCCAGAGGGTGGCTAAGGAGAGAGCAAGATGGAGAGTTTAGACGAGGTTGATTAAACTGTTATTGAGCCACTACCACCCATGCCTGGCAACATGTACGTAATTTTGTCCCACATTGACTCTGGGTTTGAGAATCCCAGGCACAGATGTGAGTCTCAGTACTCAGTCTGAAGAAGTGGATTATTTCAGGATGTTCATAAATCAAAGTGCAGTATAGCCTGAGATAGCCTGAACAGCACTGGCCTATAGGATTCCATGATGTAAACGATCTCTGTCTGCCCTGTCCAATATGGTAGCACCAGCTCGGAGTGGCTCTTGAGCCCTTGAAATGCGGCCACCTTTCTTGTGTCACATGTGGAAATGTGAACATTTGGGGGATAGTGAATTAAAAATACATTGTTTAGTGTGCCTGGGTGGCTCGGTTGGTTAAAAGACCATCTCTTGATCTCAGCTCAGGTCTTGATGGTTGTGTGTTCAATCTCTGCCTTGCACTCCACACTGGGCAGGAGCTTCCTTAAAAAACAAAACCAGACCCAAAACATCATTTACATTTACTTCACCATTTTCATTGCACTTGTTTCCAGTGTGCTTATTAGAAAACATGAAACCATGTCTGTGTCTTGCATTAGTTTTTATCAGAGAGCCCTGATCTAGAAGGTGGAGAATTCTGCACTGTCAGGACACCTTGAACTCAACCCTGCTCTGGGTTAGTGTCTGGGCCAGGCAGGACCTGCAGGCAGAGCTGGGGATCCACCTAAGTTCGGATCCTTCTTCCGTCTCAGCTCAAAGCTCAGTGAGGATTCTAGACTTGGTTTCCAATCGGCATTTCAGATCTCTCTCGGTTTGGACCATGTGCCCTTGATTTTGTGTGTTCATTCCTTAGCACTAGAAAGGACATTTAGTTAGGACCCATTAGGTATTTCCACTTTAAGGATGAAAGGATTTCAGGAAACAATAGCATTTAAATCACAGATGATCCTGCCATTCAACTGTCCAGGTGATCTCCCTCTGGGAAGCCACCATGAAGTAGTTTGAAGAGGTAAACCAATGTCCTGTCTGCCTAGCCTTTCTGGAGAAGGGCTTTGTGGAAAATTTAAAAATAAATAAATAAATAAATAAATAAATAAATAAATAAATAAATAAATAAAAACACAAATAAATAAATAAATAAATAAATTTCTGGTTCCTGGCACAGGACTCCTAAAATCCTTGCAGTTTCCTGAGGGATAGGAGAGCCTTTTGTTAGTCATAAAATCTCCAACAGACCTCTCCAGAGTTTAGGCTAAAGAGCTGACATAGGGCGGGGCCCAGAAATGGCATCACAGTGGGGCTGGTCACCAGAAGGACCAAACTGGGAGTCAAGGACTGGAAATTTCAGCCCCAGCCACTGGCCAACTGTGAGGGGAGGGGGCTGAAGATTGGGTTATAAAAAGTCTTGAACAAGAGGTTGGTGAACACATTAATATTCTGGAAAAGTGATTTTCCCCCAGAGAAGGAGTGGAAGCTCTCCACCACTCCCCACCCCGTTTAGACCTTCCTTGCTACACACATCTCTTCCATTGGGCGTTTCCTGAGTTGTATTCTTTATAATAAACTGGTCGATGTAAGTAAAGTGCTTTCCTGACTTCTGAGTCGATCTTTTTTCCCCCTTCATTCATATAACTTTTATTACAGAGTATTTATAATTGTTTTTTCCTATTTTAAAATTTAAATTCAATTAGGCAGCATATACTACATCGTTAGTTTCAGACGTAGTGTTCAATAATATATCATTTGCGTATACCCCCCAGTGCTCATCGCATCACGCGCCCCCCTTAATGCCCATCACCCAATTACCTCATCCCCCCACCCACCTCACCTCCAGCAACCCTCAGTTTGTTTCATATACTTAAATGTCTCTCATGGTTTTTCTCCCTCTCTGATGACCTTCAGTTCAGTTTTCCCTCCCTTCCCCTATGATCCTCTGCACTGTTTCTTAGAGTCTACCTATGAGTGAAACCATATACTTGTCTTTCTCTGACTGCTGTGTTTCACTCAGTATAATACACTCCAGTTCCGTCCAGGTTGATGTAAGTGGTAAGAATTCATCCTTTCGAATGGCTGAGTCATATTCCTTTGTATACATGGAGCCCATCTTCTTTATCCATCCACTTGTGGATGTGAGTCATTCTAGTGAAAATATCAACCCTAAGGAGGGGGTCTGAGGGAGTACCTGACCTTGTGGTTGGGCAGAAGTGTGGGTAGCTTGAACACCCCATTTGTGACTGGCCTCTGCAGTGGGGACAGACTTGTGGGACTGAGCCCTGAAATCCGTGGAGTATGAATTGAATTGTTAGAGAACTTGGCAAGTTGGTTGTGGTTGGTGTCAGGAAATAGAGCACATGGGTGTACTTGAAACATAAACACATCTCCTCCCTCCACTGCACCAATTGACTGCATAAAGCCCCCCCATGGGGGTCCTCTGTGCTCTGTGGTCTCTTGGAAGAATGGAGTCAGGTTCGACTGGCAGTAGGGGAAGTTGGTTTCCAAGATCAAAGATGTGGAGCCTAGCTGAGAGCTATTCCCTAGGTGAAGCCATGGATGCCGAAACGACCCCACTGCCCCCTTCCTCACTAAGGACTCAGAGATTGTGATATCACAGTTGGTTCCCCACGAAAGGTGGGAATTATCTGACTTTGGGCATTTTATGGGCCTGTGCCCCTCAGTCCCAAGTGCAGAGTAGAATGACCTGGTAGGTCTCTGATAAAGACTGACGGTTGAGTCCTGCTCTGGACACAAGTGAGCCACCTGACAGAGTCCATTATCAGGACAGCTTGGTTTCTTGTGAGACATCTATTCTTTGGAGGAGCGATCGCCTCATACACTCTTTCTTTCCCGTTGCTTCCCCACCTCCTTTGGGCTCTTGACTGGTGCCCTTGTGGAAGGTCTCCCTGCCATGCCAAACCTCAGGTGGAATCTATTCCCTATGGAAAGCACCTGCCTCGACTCTTGATTTCCCTCGCAAGACATGTAGCACAGTCTCGTCCTTTTTCTTGGCTTTGTGGGGGGAAAATGATACTACTAATGTGTGTCTTAACCTTTTGATATGGAAAATGATGTGGCTACCCCAGAGTGCAAAAAAAAAAAAAAAAAAAAAAAAGCAAAGGCTTCAAAAATCATACTGCCCCTTATGTCTGGTCTTGCTTATTTCCCTCCTTACAACATTTGTACTGATTCACTGCTTAATGATCGTGAGACAAGGTCTCTCTTATAGGCATCATTAATTGAGTCCTGAGTTCGATGTTCAGGATAGATTTCTGTGGGAAGGTTTATTGACTGTGGAAAGAGCAGAGAGAAGCCACTGAAATGCAAAAGGAATATGTGGACTTCTTCTGTGCCCAGGCTCTGCATTCTGACCAGTGGCTGAATTTGTTTTTTCTCTCCAATGGGTATGACCTCAGAGGTAGACACACCCAATGACAACCTCATGATTTCTGCTACCCTGAGGAGTGTCCAAAGTGGGCATTCGGTTCAGATAGAATCCGAAAGAGGTGCTGAGAGGTTCAGCTACACAACTGGCATCATGGACTCCCCTTGGTTGCCCTCTGGCCACCCTACTGGGAAGTAGATCTGGGGAACATGCAAAGAATAGATGTGGGCATTTGCAAAGAATCTGTTCACTAACTCAAGAAGTTCCAACTGCCTGCAAAACTTGGATTCTGGATTGTGGATTTGAGAAATAGAAAGCCCTCGTTTATTTATTGGCACTGGGCCTAGGGCTGCTTTTTTCATGGACCCCAAGTTCTACCTAGTGGGGATCATCCTGGGTGTGGATATGTGAAACCTTTCATTTTCTAACGTCAGCATTGTGTCCTGGATGAATTCCTAACCTTGTGACCAGGTTTACCAAAGTAGTACTTTACCAAAGTAAAAGGGTTGTTTTATGCCATTATTTTCTGGGGCTTGATCTCACTAATCTGAGATCATGACCTGAGCCAAAATTCAGAGTCCAAGGATTCGCCAGGTTCCCTGACTACATACAGTTTTTTGTTTTTGTTTTTGTTTTTGTTTTGTTTTGTTTTTTTTTACCATGTATTGTAGTTGCTTGGTTAAGTCCATGGCACTTGGTTTTGTTCTAAAAGGTTTCCTTCTTTATGTATATTTGGAACTGGTTCCTTCCATTTCCATTGCTACTTTTCATGAACAGATCAAAATCCTGTGTCTATTGAGTGCCCATCCATGAGCCAGAACACACACTGAACCCTGCATTTTGGGGAGTATTTAAAGTACTTCATTTAGAAAAGTACTAGTTGTATGTATTGCCCTCAACCCGTTCACTATTACAGAAATGCAGTGGTGAAAATACAGTGATATTTCCCCCCTCATTATTCAGGGAAGAGTCTGCTTTACATACACATACTGGCCAAGAGATTCACAAAGGTTGAGAGGTAACTAAGTACGTCCTCTCAGCTATACACAGAGAAAAATCAGGTAGTATGCATAGACGGTGAGAGAATGACATAATTTCTTTAGTATATGCTTAGAGAAATATGATTTGAAGAATGGAATTTCTGTGAACACTGCTCTTCATTTCACCTGGGACCCATTTTAAAGTATATTCTAGAAATGTCTGGTGACTCTGGAGGATAGAATGGGTGGGGATGGTGTTTTAAATCAAGAGTGGGACCTCTATTTATTCTCAATCTGTTTTTCTTTTCCCTCTTCACCCTGAAGTTTGGCTAGTGACTCTATTGGGGGGGGTGGCAGGTCATCCCCCCTCATGTCTTTTATTTTCAAAAAAAAAAAAGAGTGAGAAAGTGTGAGACTGGGGTTCAACTTTCAAAACAAAGCGTTTACTCTCCCATGCCCCCCTTGTCTGTGAAGACAGGCCCCTGTCGACACCAGAAGTTGGCCGCTGTGCAGCTGCATTGACTCTGAAAGGTCTATGATGACACCGTTGCCATGGTGACTTGAGCCTCACCTCTGCTGTCCTTTCCAGCTGGGACTCTTTGAGCTGACCTATTCCTAGGGATTGGTGTTTGCTCTGCTGCTCCAACTCAGAATGGGAAATTGCTGTGGTTCTTGCTGTGGTTCCTGCTGTGACGGTATGTTCCTAATGATCTTCTGAATGCTGTTTGCTATGACTCAGTTCACTCTTTCTCAAACTATTTTTCTCATCGTTGAAAATTTCCTCTCTCCCAATTTCATCTACATATGTTTTATAGTTTTGTTTTATCCCTTGATTTCTACTGTTGGTGGTTCTACTGAGCTAGCAGCCTTGGTTTTTTTCCTCCATGGAGAACAATGGACTACTTCCTATGATATCCTGCACCCCTCACTTGTCACCCCTAGGTTCTCAAGGGGGGAAAATACGGCAGTGTCTATGTTCGTTTAAGTTTTTTTAAGCATCCTAAATTCTATATTCACATTATGCATTTCTGAAATTTAGAGTGAACCCAGAAAGGTTGATACGGAGGACATTTATCATTATTTTCTCAGTGTCTTACAATGTCTGCCCTGTACCGTTCATCCCCAAAGGGGTATGGATTTCAGGATTTGGGGGACATGTGGGTTCATTCCTATCAATAGTTGCCCCAAAGAGATCCTCAGAATATGAGAGTCTACATTTCAATTTATGACCCCCAAACACACATTTCCATTTCTAAGAACTTTGGGTGTTATCCAAAATGACATTTTCTAGAGATTTCAATGGTATGCTACCACCCGTCCCATTCAGCACCCCAGACGTAAGTATGGTGACAATAGCATGACCTTTTTTTCTCGGTGCCGCAATGAATAGCCGGCCTTTAATGTATGGTGAAAGATGGGTAACTGGTTAATGGATTGAGTTAATGAGTGATCGATAACCAAGTACAAAGATTATTAGTGATGCACAAAGAAAAATAGGTGATGTAGACACAAGAGCAGAGACACACACATTATATATATAAGTATATATGTATATAGAGATGATTGCATACGTTTGCACATAGGATTGTAGCTTGAAAACAGAACGTGTCTACATTAAAGTGGTTTTGATGTAATGTGTTTCTTAGTTCTCCTGAACTTTCATCCAGATCTCTTCCCAAAAGCTGAGCTATGTTTTTTTTTCTATGAGTTGACAAGGGTCTCAGGAACTCCTAGTTTGTTTGGAGGCACTTCTATTTGTGCAAGGAATAAATAATGCAAGATGGCATTGTTTCACATGTTTGAAAACACAAGACTTTGTAACAGTGACCCTCACTTCCTTTACACTGGGATTCATCTCATTTGATCTGCTGACCTTAAGACAGGCAACTGGAACATTCTAGAGAACAGTCATGGATATTTGTGGACAAGGGCCCCAGAAAGTGGATTCAGGGAGACGCAATAGGTTTGCTCGTTTGCTTTTTGTTGTTGTTGTTGTTTGCATCTGATTCTGTCCAAAGGAAATCGTGTTGGGGTAAAATGCTTGTATTTAGGCAAAGCAGCTGTGTGTCACAGAGCAATGGTCTGGGAACTCAGACTCCCAGATTTGAATCCAGCTCTGGAACTTGTGAAATTGTGAGATCTCAGGCAAGATCTAGACCCTCTAATTCACCTTTCTGACCACGTGACAGGTGGTCATTCTTTCAATGCTCATCACACACTTATGTGATGATTTGTTTCCTATCCCTGTTCCTCAGGTGGAGGAATGGAGGCACAGAGATGAATGTGACCAGGTTCATGAACTCCTCTAAGTAAAGGAGCCAGGAGGTGAACCCAGGCCTGCAGTCCAGTGCTCGTGCTCTAACTACTGAACCGAACTGCACTTATGACTCAGTCATGGGATCAGTAGTTACTGTGCAAAGAAGCTTTAGCATCTGCATGGATGTCAGGAATTCCCTGAGCCAAGGGGAATCCCAAACACTGTTTGTCATTATGAGGTCACCTCGGTGGTCACATAGCCCAGGGAAGCTCTTGAGCCATAGATGTCCAGATCGTGCCATAGTCATTCATCTGAAAAGGACGTAGAAAGCCTGGTTCATTTGAAGCCATGATTGTGTTCAGTTCAAAGATTCTGAGGGTTTGGAGGCACCGTTTAGGACAAGCCAGTCAAACTCTGTTTGAACACTGGGCTACTCCTCAGCACCTGACCTCAATCTGGTCAGAATGGAGGAGACCCTTTCACGGTGTTTGATGGCATTGTCAGTATGAGTAAGCCCTAGTCATGCCGACATCCTGTGACCTTAGGGACACTGCTGGGACAAGGAAAAATAAGACTCAAAGGACCAGTCCATGATTAACCTTCTGTCCAGAGCTGGTCAGTGCTTGGCCAATCAGTGTCATGGCATGGTCACTCTTCAGGGCATGGCACAAATAGAATAAGAATAGGGAGCATGCTGGGCGGTGCCTGGCTGGCTCCGCCAGTGGAGCATTTGACTCTTGATCTCAGGGTCGTGAGTTCAGTCCCCATGTTGGGCATGGAGCCTATTTTAAAAACAGAGAGAAAAGAATCGGGGACATGTGTTGTAGATTTGATAACATTCTCCCCATGAGCCCTAAAAAAATGCTTGAATGCCATGAACTACACACTTTAGGGACAGTGACCAACAAGAACTCAAACACTTGTAACAGCCTGCTGTCCATCATCCTTGTTTGGACACGCTTCTCCACCTGGGCCAGGGAGTGTCCATGCTCCAGTGGGGGCCTTTGCTCCTTCCGGAGCTCTCCGATTGTTGGCTAGTAAGTGCAAGCATGGAGAGAGGCCATGCTTCATGACTATATACACATAGCCTTGCAAAGCAAGACTAGAAGTCAAACAGCATCAAATGAATAATGGTGGTTGGTTTTCAATGATAGAACTTCATTACTGACAAATTGTCAACAATTGATGAGCTTCCTCACAAATGATGTGAGATGAAATGCAACAGAAAGTCGTGCTTAGATCTGAATCTAAGTCTCTCAATAAAAGGTTGCTTATTATCACGTGCAAAATAGTATACAGCAGATGATAGATTTAAATGCAAAAGCAGGTCTGGGTGATCCTTACGGAGAGTCGTGATGGGGGAGCTTCTCCAGGGTGTGGGTATGGAAGGGTCCCTCTCTATGTGTCCTTTGTATATTCCCTGATTTTTTTAAAAAAGATTTTATTTGAGAGAGAATGAGAGAGCAGAAGCGGTGAGTAAGGGGGATGTGGGGGGGGAGGAGAAGAGGGACAAGCAGGCACCAAGCAGAGTGCAGAAACAGAGTCCCGGCTCAATCCCAGGACCCTGAGATCATGACCTGAGCCAGGTCAGACACGTGACCCGCTGAGCCACACAGGCGCCCCTGAGGGGTCCCTCTCAAAGGAGGTGGGGCTTGGTCCCCTGCCACTGCAGGGTTTAGAGAAGGATGAGGAGTCTATAAAGACTGGATCTGGGGGAGGAAGGAAGGAACAGGGAAGGTGCCCATTCAGAGCCAGTGCAGTCCCGGTTCACTCTTAGCCAGGCCTTAGCCCAGGCAGTTTGGAGACTTACTTAGATCAATACCAGTGAGATACTAGAGGTCATAGGCTTAATTTATTAAACCAGCAAAGCACTAGCCCAGGTGGCCATTTTTCCAGTTAATTCACAGGAACTGCTCAGCCAGGGTTGATCAGTTGAAGGGAAGCTAATTCTTGGTAGAGCTGTCATGTGACAATTAGTTTGGAAAGTCCTGGGTTCTGAATCAGCTTGGGAGCCCTGCAGACCACTGGTCCCTGAGGGTGCTCAACTGGTCCCGGGGAAGGCTCCACGTCAGAGAGCTAGTAGGGTGAATGCTGTGGGAGGATGGCCACAGTTGGGCTTCCCCTGGCCCTTCAGAGGGGCTTGTCAAGGGGCATCTGCACTGTGTTCTGGGTCAGGGGTTGAAACCTAGATGTGCGAAGGTGAGCTAGGATTTGGACTTTGCTGTTGGCTCAGGCACCTCCCCCAGGGCATCCACTGTCTCCCACAGACAACTCGGGGCTGGAGGATATGAGAAAGAGATGAGGGAGCCCTGGTTCAGGGCTGCAGGGCTTGATCTCAGGTGTCTGGGCAGGTGTCAGGTGTTCTGGGACCTCTCTCCCCAAGGAACAAACTCCATTCCTGTCCCGGCTCCCCCACTCAACATTAAGTTGTCTCTATAGCTTGGCTTTGGTAAATAGTGCTGCCGAACATGAGCAGATATTTCTCTGAAATCTAGACTTGAATTCAAATGGATTTCTTATCCAAGAGTGGGATTGCTGGGTGTAATGGCAGTTCTTTTGTGAATTTTTTTGATGAAGTCCCATATTGTGTTTTCATAGTGACTGCATCAGTTTACATTCTCCGTGGGGTATTTGAAGGCTATATGAACCCTAAGACCTTCCTGAAGCCCTCTCTGACTCAGGTGGCTTTGCTAGGCAAAATGATGAACCATGGGATCAAAAGTTTGAACTCTGATGAGCTTATCTCTCCTTTTCCTATGGTCTTCTGATAGCAAGATGTCAACAGCTCTTTCTGTTGTCATGCATTTCCCACGGTCTCTGAGAAAACAAAAAACAAAAGTGAAGAAAACATCCATATTTTCTCCAGGTCTCCGGAAGCTGACCAGGAGAATAAAGCCGAAGGTTCACCCCACTTCTGACCTTGTCGAAGGTACCGTGGAAATTCATTCATTAAGTTGATTCAAGAATAATTATTCTAGGGGCACCTGGGTAGCGTCCAACTCTTGATTTTGGCCCAGGTCATGATGTCAGGGTCATGAGATTGAGCCCCGTATTGGGCTCCATGCTGGGTATGGAGCCTGCTTCAGATTCTCTCTCCCTTTCCCTATGCCCCTCCTCTGCTCACACTCTCTCTTTGTCTCTAAAAGAAAAAAGAAGAAGAAGAATCATTACACTAGTTTTCAGTGTCCCATACTTAAGACAAAAATGCCAAGCCATATTATTTTTGTTTCACGTGTGAAAATTTTAATTTAGCTGGTCACTCATCAGTTTATAACCACAGTAGTCAAATGGCATTTGCAACTCAAGTCTGTTCACATTTCATGGTAGGCATAGTGAAGCTACCAAATGGACATTAGTCTGTTATTAAATATTAGGAAAAATAGATCTTTTATTATTTTTTTTAAATATTTTATTTATTTATTCGACAGAGATAGAGACAGCCAGCGAGAGAGGGAACACAAGCAGGGGGAGTGGGAGAGGAAGAAGCAGGCTCCTAGCGGAGGAGCCTGATGCGGGGCTCGATCCCATAATGCCGGGATCACGCCCTGAGCCGAAGGCAGCCGCTTAACCACTCTGCCACCCAGGTGCCCCAGATCTTTTATTATTTTTAATGAATAGACGTTATTACTTCAAATAGGTTTAGATTAAGATAATAATTGAGCAGATAATATAAAAAGTTTCCCTATCACCCTTATCCCTTGGTGCACAATTTCCACAATCCTTAAAAGCTTCATCAGTGTGGAACATATGTCACGAATCACAAAACCAGTGTAGTGATATTAATACTCATTGAAGGCCAGCATCGCTAGGAAGGTCTGCTCCGTGTTGTGCAGGAGTATGGGTTTTGACAAATGCATAAAGTCGTGTATCCACCATGTACAGAGTAACTTCACTGCCTTGAAAATCCTGTGTTTAACCTATTCATGCCTTTGCCCTTTCTCTAGAAATCTTAACAACCGTTGACCTTTTGTCATCTCTATAGCTTTCCTTTCTCCAGAATGTCATCTAGTTGGAACCGTAAAGCATGTTGCTTTTCCAGACTGACTTCTTTCACTTTTATCTATACAGTTCACATTCGTCGATGTCTTTTTGTGACTTGATTGCTCAATTATTTTTTTAATCTTCTTTTTATTATTGTTTGAGAGAGAGTGAAAGTGTGTGGGGAGGGGCGGAGGAAGAGGGAGAGAGAATCTTCAGCAGCCTCCACGCTCAGCAGGGAACCCGTCTGATGTGGGGCTGGATATCATGCCCCTGAGATCATGACCTGAGCCCAAATCAAGAGTTGGATGCTTAACTGAGTGAGCCAGCTATGTGCTCCGGTAGCTCAGCTCTGTTTATTACCAAATCGTATTGCATCGTAAGGGTGTATTGCCGGTTGTTTCTCCGTTCACCTAGTGTAGGACAGCTTAGTCGCCTCTAGATTTGGTGTTCATAAATCAAGCCAATAGAAGCACTCCTGGGCCAGTTTTCATGTGGACACATTTTTCAACTCAACCGGGTAAATACCTAGGAGTGAGATGGCTGGATGACACAGCAAGACTGTGTTTTGCTTTGTAAGATTTGATAGGATTCACCAGTCAAACCATCTGGGGCCGGCTCTTCCTTTCTGGGAAATGTATTAACTATCGGTTAAATGTCTTTGATACCTGCCTGTTCAGATCATCTATTTCCTTTCAGTGGGTTTTGGTAGTTTTGTGACTTTGAAGGAATTTGCCTCCTTCCTTTCAGGAATCCTAGAATTTTTCCATGTATTCCTTTAGAATCCGTTCAATGTGACGTCTCCTCTTTCATCTGATGTTAATGTGTGTCTTCCCTCTTTCTTCATGGTTAGTCAGGCTAGAGCTTTATCCATTTTACTGATATTTACAAAGAACCAGCTTTTGTCTTGGTTTGGTGCTTTTTGTCTGAGAGTTTTTTGTGTTCCATTTCATTGGTATCTGCAATTATATGATTTTTTTTCTCTTACTTGCTTTATATGACATGACTCTTTTTTGCCTTGTTTTCTAAGGAGGAAGCCTATTCACTTTGAATCTTTCTTACTTTCCAACACGATAACATTCAGTAGTATAAATTCTCCCAGGCACTGCCTTTGCATACATTTTTGTCAATGTATGTTTTCATTTCGTTTAGTTCAAAATCTTTTCAAGCTTCTCTTGAAACTTCCTCTTTGACCATTTTTTAAAAATTTCCAGCTATTTGGGGATTTCCCAAGATTTCTTGCTGTGGTTGAGCTCTAGTTTAATTTCATAGAGGTCTGAGAGCAGCTGTTGTATTGCTTCTACTCTTTGAGATGTGTTGGGGTGTGTTTTATGGCCCAGCATGTGGTCTCTTGCTGAATGTTCCAGTGAGCTAGAGAAACAGTATATTCTGCTAGAGAGTCTGTGCTCCAGGAAACCTGGATTCCCTGTGTTCCCTTTCCTGTCTCCTCAGGGCCATGGTTTGTCCTGTGTCCTCCCCTCTCCATGGATGCGAGAGTGGTTGATTTTTCAGTGTCTTCAGGCTTTTTCTTGTTCGTAGGGTGGACAGTGATTGCCATGATCCTTGCATGTGGAGCCCTCTACTTTTGTCTTCATGTGCCCTCAATCTCCCTTCTCCTGAAATGTGTCTTGACTTCAAGATATTTGGGCACACGCTGCTTCCACTCATATAACCAGGTCTCCAAAAACAGCCGAGAAGCCTGTGTCTAGATGTCAGCTTACGTAGCAAAACACATGTTTTCTTTGACGTTCCACCTTTTACATTGGCTGTTATCCTAAGTTAGAGGTTTAAAAAATATCAGCCATATGCTTTCACTCAATGTGTTACCCTCCCAGAGGTATGGACTAGTGAAAATAGAGAATATATGTGTTTTTACATATATCCATTGAGTATCCAGCCTTTCACACACAATGACAGACCAAGAAACCCATTGACAGAGATGGATAGATACGCATGTATATAGGGAGTTAGTAACATAGAAAAAAGAAAAGGTAACGTTTTGAGATGGAGACATATGAATTTCTGTATGTAGACAATTGCATCCTTGTGCACATAGAGCTCCAGTTTTAGAAAAGCACGAGCCTCTATTCATGTGGTTGTGAGGTAATGCACAGGTCAGGTCCCCTGAGTCTGCATCCAGCGCGCTGTGCAAAGGCGAAGCTCTGGTCTTTCGCATGACTGGGCAACAGGTCTTAGCTTGAGGTGCTCACGTGTAGGAGGAGGAAATCACACAAGATGATAGAGTTTCACACGTTATAGAACACGAGTATGTTAGGTACATAAGCTCTCTCCCACCAGTCAACTGGTGTTCATCGTGTTGGACCAGATAGCTGTCAGGTCAGGCAACTAATTCATTCTGGGAGCATCATGCACATTATTTTGGGAAATGGCCACTTAGTGTGTCCTCAGGCAGTCAGCAAAAGCATTTCTGAGACCTTTATGTGACTCCTTAAGCACCGGGTCTGGCTTAACTTAAAGGAGTCCTTTTTAGGCAAAGCAGGTGTGTGTCGTGGGGAAAGCACTGGCCTGGGAGCTTGGACAGCAGAGTTTGACTGCAGCTCTGAGTTTTGTGGAGTTATGGCATCTCAGACGAGACATTTCACCTCCAAGGAACCTTCCTGAGCATTTCCATGGCATGCTTTACTTACACTAACCATTCAACCCTCACCACCAATGCAGTACTTTGCTTGCTAAGGGCACTCTTCAGATGGAGAAACTGAGGCACAGAGCTGAATGTGCCCAAGCACACAAGCTCTTAAGTGGAAATGCCAAAATGTGCACCCAGATGGCTGGGCCCATGCTGCTACTCTGAGATACTGAACTGCACTTCCCACACTGACAAGCATAGCTCTGAGCCATGGGTTCAACTGAAACCATGCAGGATCTTTCCAAGGCCTGTGTATATATCTGAACTGCATGAGTCTACAGAGATCCCAAGTACTGTCTACCATTATGAGGTGGCCTCAGTGGTCACATGGAGGGCAGACTTGGGCATAGCCCTTAGTGTGAAAAGCACACAGAAGGTCCAAACTGTCTGTCCAGCTCACAGATTTTGAGACTGGGAGGCACAACATTGAAAAACCTGGTAAATCTCTCTCAGTGTTGGGTCACTTCTCAGCGGCTGGCCCCAAACGGGAATCAAGAGATAGTTTAATGCTCTTTGATTGCATGATCCCCCTGAGCCCCAGAAAGCCTCCAGTGCTGGCAATGACACACCCAAGCAAAGAGGACAAATAAGAACTCCAAGTAACATTTGGTTACTAACCCAGGGTCCACTCTTTTTCCTGCACCTCTCTTACAGAGATGGGGTAGAGGACATCAGGAGGAACCCAGGCTTCCCACTGTAAAGGACCATCCCATTAGTGGATGACTACTGCTAGCACGGAGAGCCACCCGACTCAGTGAACACATACATGAGACACACACTGGACAGAAAAATACCATAAGATTAATGATGTTATTTTTATTTATTTCATATTTTTAAATTTTTGGACTATCTTCTGTCTTTAGGGTGTCTTTATTTTTCATCATTATTTTTGAATGGAAGTAGTTGAGTTGACACACCATATTCCGTTCGTTTCAGGTGTACCTTTGCCTTCAATGGCAAAGCCAGGACTCTGTTTCTCCCTTCTTTGCTGCTTCTGTTCTCTGCATCTCCTTCCATGAAGAAGGGGGCTCACCAATAGCCAACTGCAGGCTTTTCTTTTTTAATGTAAATTCAAATTAGGTAACATATACTGTATTAGTAGTTTCAGGGGTAGAACTTAGTGGTTCATCTGTTGTGGTAACAGCCAATTGTCATTCCATCAAGTGCCCTCCTTAAGGCCAATCACCCAATTACCCCATCCCCCCACTTCAGCAGCCTCAGTGTGTTCTCTAGATATATGGGAATATTACTCAACTGTTGAAGGACTCAAATCTTGTCATTGGCAAGTGCATGCTGTTAAACCAACCACATCCCTCACCAACCCCCCCTTCAGCAGCCCTCAGTTTGTAATATAGATACACTGTAAATTACTCAACCATCAGAAGGAATCAAATCTTGCCATTGGCAACTGCATGCTGTTTAACCAACCACATCCATCTCCACTGTTCTGTCGTTCAAGTCAAGCAGAGCTCTCTGAGTCATTCATGAGATAGAGCACCGTGGCGGGAAGGTACTCTGTGTCCTCTAGTCTGTCTCCCATTCGGATGGCCAGCTGGAGGAGCTTCGTCCTGGCAGAACAAATAGAGAGACTTTGCTACGGGCAGAGGGAGGGGTGGGGCTCCCTCACGACACCACAGTGTGCAACCAGGCGACCTCTTTGTAGACTAACTGACTCACATCGACCAGGTTGCCTTAAGCTAGAAAGTCAAAGGTTTGTTTCTCCTTCGTTTTCTCATCCTCTTGTTTGCTTTTCCTCACCCACCAAGGAGAATGGCCCAGCAGCAGCTCAGCCCATGCTTCTTAACCAGTCACTCCCATACAGTCTTGTCCCGTGTCCATATCAACAGTGATCACAGAGTAATTCCCGAGTAGGACCAACAATGGATTGACACTTACTCTGTATCCTTTCAGAGTCTACCAAGGAGGACCTTGGCAAGAAAGCACCATGGCCCAACACATCGAGGGTAAGCTTGGCTGTCTTTGCCTGAGAAAGAAATGTTTCTTACTTGAGTTTCGTCTTTTTGAAGTGAGTTCAGCTATGACAACATGACAGTGTAGTTTTTAGACGTGAGGTACCATTTTATTGGGGTGTTGGGAGGGGAGGTTTTACTGTGTGGTAGGGGACCTTTTACTCAGAAGCGGTTTTTCCTCCCTGAATTAAGAGTTTTGTAATTGTGCTTCAGGGAATTTGAAAGATCCATCCCCCAGGAAAAGCTCATGCCTTTTCCATGGGTGCACACTGTGCTTCCTTTCCGGGCCTTTGTCTTTCCTGCTGTTTCTCATTTGGTTTTCAATAGTCACCAAGAGAACCGGTGATGACACAGTATGCATATGACCTGACTCTCAGGGTGTGTTCTTTTCTGTAAATGCAGGTGGCCCCAGAACCATGTGGAGGTGGTACGTATTCTGGAATCAGTCCCTTGCTGAGGAAAAACTCTAGATGGTAAGGCAGGTTGGGGGGATGTCCTCACTGTCCTCAGTCTGGAGAACCATCTGATTCCAGGTTCCTGGTAGGACTGAGGCTTGGGAGTGTGGGGAAAAGCAGACTCCAGGTGAGAAACTATGTGCATGTGTCTCCAGTCCTAGGAAACCAATGCATTCCCCCTGGGTGGTGTGGGTGGGTGTGCATGAGGCTTGAGGGTTAGGTATCTTGTGTAGTGTGATTGTGAGTGTGTGTGTGTGTGTGTGTGTGTGTGAGAGAGAGAGAGCAAGAGAAAGAGAGACAAAGACAGAGACAGAGAGAGAGAAGACAGAAACATAGAGAGAGAGACAGAGAGACAGAGACAGAGAGAGAAAGGTGTTTCTCCAGGAGATATGTCAGACAGATACTGCATGATGTCACCCTTCTCCAAAGCCATGTTATCACACTGCGCACTTTAGAGCCTTACTGCGGTGGGTGGCCCAGCAGGGGCTCTTCAGTCCATGCTTGGAAACCAGCTGGCTCCATACACCCCAGCCTCGTGTCCATATCCAGCAACATTCCATGAATATTCTTGAGCAACAAGAAGAATGTGCTGACAGGTACTCTGTGTCCTAGATGCCTTGGAGGAAGACATGGATCCCATCAAAGGAGACAGAGCCGGAGGCACACCTCTCGCCATGGTGAGCTAGAATTTAGAATTTCTTTGTCCGAGGAACAGATGTTGCTTTCTTGGTTTCTTTCCAATCAAAATCAGATGAAAATGAGACAATGTATATTTGGGATTATACATATAGATCTCATACAATTTTCCTTTTTGGGAGAGCATGGAGTGGTTGTCTCTGCCAACCGTTAGCTGATTCGAGAGGACATTTACCATTGGCGACACCAAACCTGGTTCTAAACACTGTGGTAGGATCCTGTCCCTCAGTAACACTTTCTCCTGCTTGGATGAAGCATTTTGTAGTCACCGTCCTGAATGTACTGGACAGACATGTCCCCCAGGAAAAACAACTTCCTAAGGCATTCAGTTCACTTACTTTGGGGTTGTTGGACTCAACCACTGTGTTCCATCTGGGTTCCTAAAGTCATTGAGGGAAATAAAGCTCACACGGACAGTGTGTAGCATGACCTGAACCTCACGGTGTCCTCTTTTCTGTACCTGCAGGGGACAGGAGCATCTGGTGAATGCGGTACGTATTCTGGTATCAGCCTCTTCCTTAGATAAAACTCTAGATGTTAATGCAGGTGGGGCATCCTTGCAATCCTCAGTCTGGCGAGCCGCCCTGATTGGGTTGTGGGGGTGTGGTGGACAGGAGATTTCCCAGGTGAAAAAGTGTGTCCATGTGTCTACAGTCCTAGGAAGCCATTGTGTCCCTGTGTGTGGTGTGGTGTGTGTGCGTGAGGCTTGGTGTTGGGGTGTCTTTTGTGGCTCTATGTGATATGATTGTATTTTTGTGTGAGAGACAGGGAGAGTCAGACACAGAAAGAGAGATGCAGAGAGGGAGAGAGAGAGATGGAAAGAGTGAGAGAGAGATTGCATATTGCTCCAGGAGTATCCCACTGCCACTGCACAATGTCCATTGTCCACATTCTCAAAAAAAAAAAGAAAGAAAGAAAGAAAGAAAGAAAGAAAGAAAGAAAGAAAGAAAGAAAGAAGAAAGAAAGAAGGAAAAGAAATTAAAAGAAAAGAAACAGGGGCGCCTGGGTGGCACAGCGGTTAAGCGTCTGCCTTTGGCTCAGGGCGTGATCCCGGCGTTCTGGGATCGAGCCCCACATCAGGCTCCTCCGCTATGAGTCTGCTTCTTCCTCTCCCACTCCCCCTGCTTGTGTTCCCTCTCTCGCTGGCTGTCTCTATCTCTGTCAAATAAATAAATAAAACCTTTTAAAAAAATCAAAGAAATGAAACGAAAAGACGAGATAAAGAAATCTCGTCACAGCGCACACATTATAGCCCTATGACCACAGGAGGCCAAGCGGTGGCCCTCAGCTCATGCCTGGGAACCAAATGCCTCCATATGCTCTAACCCCATTCATAGCGAGCAATACTCCCCGAGGCATTCTGCTGCAGAGGTTAGGTGAGAGGCACATCCTGGAGCACATTTCTCTCTTCTCCTCACCACATCCCTTATACTGGGAGCAGAGCAAGACCTTCACTTGGCTCCATGGGAGAGAGGCTCATATGCAGCTGCCCGGAGACCCTCCCTGGCTGACGGGAATTCTAGAGGCCTGTGTGAAGGCTGCTGGGCTGGCAGCACACACTGGCTCTCACGGTCCCTCTGAGCTGGTCTCCTGGGACTGACTGGGCCCAGGACAGAGGCTCTGGGAAACGTGGCCAGGATCTTTGCTCCTGTCAGATTCCACTGACAGCGACGGGCCTGGTCCCCACATCGTGGTTATGGCCCACCCTCGGACCTTCCATCCATCTGGTCGGGGCCTCCCCTAGTCCTTCCAGGTCTCAGGGTCTTTGGTGAACACTGCAGGTACTGGTGTTTATGTGGCCACACCAGCTGGAGAATGCCCGTCACCCCACTGACAGACTAGGGGAATTCGGACAAGTACCATTACCTCTACTGTCACATTCATCTCCTCTCTGGGCTAGGACACTTACAGGCTGTCATCAATAGGAAGTGTGTGTCAAGTGCCCAAGATGAGCCCAGGCATGGGGCAGTCTACTTGATTGCCCAGTTGATGGTCACTCTCATGGCCCAGCATCACCCCAGGCCCGTGGCAGCCGCCTCCATGTTAGCTGCATTGGCTCATTGATCAACTGATTGACTAGGGAGCGTGTCAGTAAACCCATGATCGTTCCTCCACTGTTCCCATTGCAGAGAACAGTCTGGTTGTTGGAGGTGACAGGAGAAGGGAAATAAGGAATTAATGATTCGGGGAGAGAGGAGGGAGGGTAGCAGGAGGGAGCAGAGGAAGGTAGGAAATCATGGGGACAGAAAGTCATGGGCACCACAGTGGCTGCCTCTTGAAAGAATGGGCTGACAGGCACTGCTTCCTGGTCCCAGTTATGAAATCTGAGGGCTGGGAAGGGCCCAGAGACCCTGGACGCCTTTCTCATCAGTGAGGTAAAGGGATCACGGCCCCATGGGTGGTGAGGTGGGGGGACTGCGGAGCTGAGGGCAGCATTGAGTTTTGGGGTCGGGGACATAATCCCGGGGGCAGTGGCCTGAGTCCTCTCTTCACCCTGATTGTCCCCTTTCCTTTCCCAAGACCAGGCCATGACAATGCCCACTGTCGTCCGTAAGGAAGACGACTTTGCAGGATGCGAAGACTCGGACCCATAGATCCACCATCCGCATGTAATTTATTTCCTCTTTCATTTTTATACTCTTTTTTTTTTGGTAAAGATTTATTTATTTTATTTTGGGAGACTGAGATGGCATGAGTGGGGGAGGGACAGAGGAAGAGAGAGGGAGACCCCAAAGCAGAATCCCCACTGAGGGCAGATCCTGACATGGGACTTGACTCCAGGACCCAGAGATCATGACCTGAGCCGAAATCAGGAGTCACATGCTTACCCGCCTTTGCCACCCAGGCACCCGTCTCCTCTCTCTTATTGAGAAGGTCCTTTTTGTAGCTTTGGCCAAGTTCCTCTTTCCTGCTTTTTATGATCCTCCTCCTGCAGGACCTGGGCTCCTCCTGGCACTTGATGTTCTTGGATCTTCAAATCTATCATCTCTCTCTTCAGCCCTGTCATTTTTGGGGCCCAAGGCATGAGATGCACAAATGTTCTATTTCTACCAACTGTCACCAGCTCTCTTGGGAATCCTCTAAACCTAACCCCTCTCCTCTTCCAGAAAAAAATGTCTGATGCTCATGTGTACATTCATCACAATCCGAATTCTTGTTCCCCACGACTTCACCAACGATGACTTGGCTTTTCAAGGCCAACTCTAGACAACCTGATTGGAGCAAAATCATTCATTTGAGAAGCATCATCAGAAAGGAGGAAGCCCAACGGGCAGCACATTTTGGATGCTATGTTGAGGCCTCCAAAAGAAATTCTGAATCCAAAGTTGTTTCACTAAGAGACCAGAAGGGTATATCCTTTTTGTTCTCTCCTGGACAGAACAGTGGCATACCTGGACAGTCATGGCCCAGGAGTTCACTGAAGGCCCCTCTCCTTTTCCCATGTGCTTGATCAAGACTGAAAAAGGAAATCTAAGTTTCCCTTGTAATTCAGTTCTTATATAACTTGTGAATGATCTCCAACTTTGTCCAGAAAACAAAAAAGCCTCTAAAAAGTGTTCTCTTTACTTGCTCTCAAACTTGGCCAAAAAGAAATATAGAGTTTCACAAGAAATTACAATTTTGCTGGAACACAGTTCATTATTTAAGACATAAACTGTTTCAAGTGGGCAAAACATTTTCATCCTTCCATTAAAAGTAGCAAAACTTTCAGAAACCTGTGAGCTCCCTGGGTGCAAATACACACTAGCGATGATGGCTCTCCAGTCTATTCCCTTGGGAACACACGGGCTCTCCCACTAAATGAGTAGCTGGAAGTTCCTTATCTCTAGGAATTTCACTACCCAGACTAGATTGCACTACCCTACTACGTGCAGACATGGCAGCATATTGCAAAGAGCTCTTGTAATAGTGCCCAAGGTTTTCACCAACAGCTTCAGGCCTCCATTCCTGAAATCTTCCTGGAAGCCTCTTCATGATCTTCAACCTCAGGAAGAGACATCAGAGAAAAACTGCCCTTACACATCCCCTGAAGGGACCCCTTCGGGTACTGTTTAAAAACAAAGCAGTGTAACTCCTGGGAGTTCACGCTTGGCTTCACATGTCTCTACTAAAATAAATAAAATAATTTAAAAATCAGAATTTCACACAATTAGAGGGCTACTCAAACTGAGGCTTCTCAGAGATCCTCTGGAAATAGCCAGTCTTCAGAAGCAGGCAGCTGCCCCAAGATTTTCAGAACAGGCAAATTGTGATGGCTAGTGGGCAGTTTCCACACAAGATATTGGGTCAAGACTCCCATTTGATTCTTTTTCTGTTTTGTATCTGCTCAGTTAAAGTAATTCTTCTCATTTTCCATAAACCCTTGTTGCCATTCACCCAGAATGACCCCTTTACTCCCGCTTTCTTATTCTAATCATTCTACTAATTGTTACCCTTGATAGGTCAGAACATCCCTGACGTCACTCCTGGGTTTCTGACTGCTGGATGTGCCGTCCGTCCGAAGACCCCCCATGGTATGTCCCTCTGGGAACTTCCGATTTCATCAAATGAAATGAATCACCAAGGTTGGACATTCCAACTCCTGTGTCAGCTCCAAACAGAGGCCACTTGTGATGATTCAGGCACACGACTTGGAGGAATTGCTACATCTGCCCCAAATGAGAACAGTGTTCCCTTTGGTGGGAAGTGCATAAATAGAAAAAGTCTGTAAGAAATCTATCTCTAATGTTGGCAAAAGCGGCTGATAACTCTTGGCATGTCACTTAATCTCTCTACGTTTCAGTGCCTTCCACTAGAATATGGCTTACAGCCCCTGCTCTGCCCCCACCCACCTCAATAGGGCTGACCTGAGGATTACAGGAGATGGTAACAGGTATTGTCCACGAGCAGTAAAGCATCCTCCCCATGTAAAGTTAAGAGTGAGCGTCCATCCTGTCTTGCTGTGGAGCCATCCACGTCCCCTCTCTGGATTCCACCACCACCAAGTGTCTACCTTATTCTTGCAGTCGCTCAGTGATTGACCACTTAGGGTGATTATGAAACACCAGTCATTTATTTTATTTTTCTTAAGGCTTTCCTTGTGTTTATTTACTTTTAGTCTCATAACATAATTCTAATAAGTAGGCCACAGTCACATTTCAACATCTCAGAACAGGCAAATGAGACACAGAGGGGTGTACGTAACTTTCTCAGGTGCTCGCAGCTCCTGCCTGGAGTCAAGAGTATCACCTGACCCCAAGCAGTGATTCTGAAAACTCTGCCTCTGGCCAAACAACAGGGGGCACCCTACCAATGACCCAGTTGAAGGTACTGTGGGAATGGACTCATTAGGTTCATTCAAGAAGAATGATGCTACTTTATTCAGTGACCCGTATGTAAGAGAAAACCATCAAAATGTGAAGCCACATTCTTCTCTTCTGTATGCAAAGGCAAATGATCAAGTCAGTCAGTATCACTGTAACTCCAGCAGTCAACGTGCATTTCTAACTCAAGAATGGGCTCACCTTTACCAGTAAACAACATCTTTAGCTAACGTACAGACCTTTAGCTGATGTTCGAACCAATATTGGCTGACACAGATCGCTCCCTGAAAGAGTGTTCTCGGATTTTAAAAAGTTAATAGGCATTATTGACAACAGGAGGTTTAGACAAATCTAAGAGTTGAACAGATAACATAGAAAGTTCCCATAATCCACGCCCCCCGACCCCAATTCCTCCACTAATAACATCTTATATGGATGTGGTGCATTTGTTATAATTAGCAAAACAATATTGATACACTTTTATTAACTGGAGGTCTAGAAAGGAATTCAATTTTGAAATATGCCCCAACATGGACGGACCTTGAAAACATATTATGCTCTGTGTGATAAAGCACGGAGAGAAAGACCAATATTGCATGATTCCACTTCAGGGCCCTGAAACCCTGCCACTCCAAGGACTTTGCGGGGAGGCCAAGACAGATGCCTTCCAGGTCTCCAGGGAGTCCAGGGTCTCATCAAGGCATGTGGCCTGTAAACAAGCAGGTGGTGAGCAGAACAGAGAGTGGAGGGCACTCCTCACAGTTTGAGGGGCTGAGGAATTTTTCCTAGGTCGGCTCTGGGATGGCAGGTCCACCAGGAGTTGGCTGGATGGACCCAAACAGGCTCCTGCCTGTTGCTGATGAACAGAAGGGAGGAGAGTGCAGAGCAGAGAGGCCCAGGGGAGGCAAGCTGCTGCGGGTCCGACTGTGGAGCCATGGTCCTCAGGAGGGGCAGTGTGTCCCCCAGGGGACATTTGGGAGGGACTGACTGCGATAGGTGGCTGCAGAAAGGGACCCGGGAGGCCTGGAGGCTGACTGAGCACAGTCCATGGGGACAGTAACGATTGTCACCACTCTGCCCTTGCTGTCACGGACCCAAGAAGCCCCTCTGCTGATCCAGAGATTTCTGGGTTCGTGGGGCACAGATCTATTGAGTAAACACAAGTTCTTTCTGGACCCCACAACTTCCCGACTTTGAGGCCCACGTCATCTGTCAATGAGCAGGTTGGCTGTCTTCTGTGTTTGTGGATGCCACCGCACCCCATCAGCTCTGGTTTTAATCAGGGCAGGAGCACAGCTGGGTCCCAGGCTGGGTCTGACAGTTGGCATTGCCTCTTCAGACATGCGTGGAGGTGGTCTGGTGCAGCCTGGTTGGGAGGCTTGGTCATTCGTAACATCTCATCAACTGCAATCCCTTGAAAACCAAGGAGTTTTAGGAGCCATTCAGAGCTGCGGAAGCCCCCCAGAACTGAGAACATGCACCCCACTGCTTCCTTGGCAGGGGGTTATTATTTGCAGGGGAACCCCCAGGATGGGGGCCACGCTGGGGTTTCCTGGGGGTGGGCGCAGAGGAGGGGCCGACAGCAGGGGTCAATGCTGAGCTGGCACCAGCTCCCATTCCCAAAGCTGGGATCTGTGGACAGACAGGGAGGATGACTGAGGGGAAAGACATGTAACCGTGAGAGAAGGGCACACTTGAAGGAACATTCTAGGAGGAGGCACTGCCCTGGGCCCTTGGGAGAATAAGGGGGGGTGGCAGGAGGGGTGAGGAGGAAGAGAAAAAGCAGGGAGCACTGGGCCTGCCCCTCAGGAGCACTGGTTGGTTCCTGCCATGTTCTCTCAGCTCCAACAGCCCTGGGGAAGATGAAACTGTGTCCACATTTTGGTGGCGGGAAGGATGAAGGGGAACCAGGGTCATGGGGGCCCAGCACTCAGAGTCTCCATCCATCACTACGGCTGTGCCCTCCCTCTCAGATGCTGGCAGAGGAGGAAGAATGTTGGGGAAAGAAAGCAGAGCGGTGGTGGCAGGGTGGCGGGAATGCGGGGTCCGAGGGGGGTGACGTGACCAATGTGTGGTCCTCCTGCCCTGCCCACAAGGTACCAGATCCCCTACTGCCCGGCCAGCACAGGCCCCAGCACGTTCACGACAGTGGAGGTGGGGACCACGGTGAGGCAGTTCACAGCAGCCAAGCTGGCCCTGGAGTCGGCATACATCTTCAGGCTTTTGGCCAAGATGAAACACCACTATGGGCTGCTGCAGGTGGCCACCATCATCACCACTGAGAAGAGACGTATGACTCCGGGGTCCAAGTCCACTGTTGTGGTGCTGTGGGGAGGAGAGCTGGGCCTATATGGGAGCCATGAACTTGCTGGGTCCATGGCTTCCTGGGTCAGGCCCTGCACTGTCACATGTCTGCACAGCCCGACATTTACCAGAAAGACAGGAATGTCCCAGGCTTAAAGCTGGAGACGCGGCTCAGCGAGGTTGTGTAACTGGCCCAGGGTGGCTCTGAGTCATCCTGTTGGAGTGCAGCTCCCTGAAGCCAGGCACTTGATTGCTGATGTTCAAAACCAGGTGCCCAGCTCAGCAGGGGCTCAATAAACAAGTTTTCTACCCAGCAGTCATAGGGAGATCTGTCTCCACGGACACTGCTTCCGTTCCAAGCACTGGTGAGATGTTTATTGTACATTGTCTTGGCTTATCCTCACAAAGGCCTGGGAAACAAAGCGCTGTGAGCCCCAGTTCTACAGAAGTGGGGCCCAGAAGGATTCAGTCATTTGCCGGGGACACAGCTGTGAGGCCGTGACGTGGACACCCTCCACAGACACTCAGTCTCCTCCACCTACAGAAATCTGCTGTGGGTTCCCATCTCAGCGAGCACCTGACATGCCCTCCAGCCTCACTCTGGAATCTGCCTCAGCAGGCTCCCTCCCCAGGGCTGCCCCAACTCCAGGTTGGGAGATCAGGGCCAGACCCAGAGGTCTCAGGGAAGAGGATGACAGGAAGGTGCTTGCGCACAGAGTAAATGGGTGGGCTCTGGGATTCCCCAAGCATCAGGCTCTGGAGCTGTGTTACCTTAGGCAAGGCCCTTCCCCTCTCTGTTCCCTGCACTCATCTGGTGGCCTCTTGGGAAGCCTGAGGGCCAGAGTGGCCCGCAGAACTCCGGGGACAGAGCTGGTGCCATGGCTGCACTCAGAATGTGAGCCAGTGTCCCCGTGGCCTGCGGGATCACTCTAGGAGAAGATCTAGACAGTCTTAGGGAGGCATGAATTGAGCCCAGAGTGCTTGGAAAACCATCCCAAGGGCCAATCCGAAACCTACAAAAGGTAGAAGGCAAAGGAGCCTAGCGTGCACTGAGCCCGTGCCACACTCTGGCCACCTTCCAGGCACTGAGGCTCACTGCTCTCTCGAATTCCCTCACAAGCAGGCTGAGCAGCTGGGGAAGATGATGCCCCACAGGTGGAAGGGCCCACTGAGCTCTGGCACCTGCTTGGAGGCCACCCCGGCAGGAACACCCAGCTGCTCAGGACAGGGCTGCTCGGCCCAGGCACACGGCTGACCCTTGCGATGGCCAACGGGGGGACGCTGGTGTCCCCCATCTGTGGCTTCGGAGCTTCCAGGGCTCCACACCTTCCAGGGGAAGGCCGTAGCCTGCTGTGAGTCCCCCGACCTCAACCGCCAAGCCTCAGTCCCCCAAGGATGCAGACAAATGCACAGCCCCTCCTCTGACAAGGTTACCTCTACTGCTAACTGGAGGAAGGAAGCCTTGAAGTCACTGGAGACGCCAAAGCTTGAGGTGGGTGGAGAGACAGCCATGCATAGATGGCCCCTGGCTTTTGGCACATAGCGCTGTCTGACCTGCAGCTGCCAGAGCAGGGGTGGGTTTGGTGAGACCGGGGACAGGCGCCAGGAGAACCCCTCCTGCAGCTTTGGCCAGGTCCTCAGGCTCCCTCTTGTCCGGGGCATGCTCAGGGCCCTGAGTGCCTCTCCCAAAGGCTCTTGCCATCTTCCTCAGAGTTGATGCAGCCCCGTAGGGAAATTCAGCACTTTCTAAGGCACAGGGAAAGCCAGGTTTGCTAAAGATGTGACATGACTTAAATTAAGATGGAAGCATTATCAGGAGTGCCCTCCAGGAGGCACCCTGGTCCACAGCGGGGCTGCTGCTGATGGGGCTGGGGGATGCATGCCCACACCTCAGCCCACATGCCAACCACCTGCACCACCTGCCTTGGGCCCATAGAGCTTAGGGGATGTCTGCCAGGGCCTGTAGACCCCCCAAGCAGAGCTTCACCAATTGCCAGTACGCCCAGGAGGGTGGTCCTTGTGGCTGGTGAGGGAATGCAGGGCTCTTGCTTGGAGGGAGGAGGACCCCGACAGCCCAAGTGTGTGCTCCCAGAGGAGTGCCGACCGCAGTCAGGTGGAAGGGCTCCTCACGCCATCACCTCAGGGTCGGCGATCATCACTGCTTCATTACCCACCACACATTCTCAACAGGATCAATCATCTTCATGATAAACAATTAATCAATTATTCCTTCCTCTGTGGGGTTCCTCTGCTGCAATTGATGGGACGGGGAGATGCATGCTGGGAACGATCCACGCTCGGGAGCCAGGTCCCCGCTCCCTGCACTCTGCACTCCCAGTCGCCAGCACTGTGGGGACAGAGTGGCGGTGACACGCCCCGGAGGAGCCGAGTGGGACACCGTCTGTGTTTCAGGCTCGGGTTGGCTTCCAGGAAGAAGGAGTCAGCATGACAGATGCACTGAGCCTGAGATCACAGGGAGAGTCCACAGGGGCCTGGATGTGCTCAGCAGAGCCCAGGTGTCAACTTCGAGATGTTGTAGGGACGTGTGGTTGCCACGGAGCACGTGTGGGCTCATCCTCCTGTCTGTCCGACTGTCTCAGGCAGGAGAGAGCAGCGCTTTGGGAGCAAGCCAGGGTCTCCCGTGAGGTCCATGCTGGGGCAGGTCCAGAATCGGCTGTGAGGGAGCTGCAGGTGCCTGCGGAACTGGGAATGAGCTCCCTGTTCTCTGCCCTCATAGGCAGCCCGCGCCCTCATGCTTGAGCTCACATGGTGCCTTCCTGGAGAAGCAGCTGGTCACGTGTCCCTGGTCTGTTCTGTTTTGGTTGCAGAACGTCCAGTGCCCCGCCCCCCCGAGAGCTCCTGGTGTCACTGGCAGAAGTGACAGCGCACAGGCTCTGGCTCCAGTGGGTCCCGGGCAGCGACGCCCCCCCCCCATCCACTACTTCACTGTGCAGGTGCGAGAGCTGCCCCGGGGAGAGCGGCAGACCTACTCCTCATCCATCCGCCACAAAGCCAAAGCCTGTGCTGTTGAAAGGTACCCAGAGCCAAGCACGCCCTCCCCAGGGAACAGAGCAGGGAATATGTGTGGGCCAGAGACGCACCCGGACAGCTGAGCTCTCTTCTTCTAGTGCACACTCCCTGTACCAGGAACCAGGACTCCCACCTCCTGGAGCCGCTCTGGCCTCTGCCCTGGGTCTGTCCTCTGGGCATGCCCTGTGCATGTCATGTGCATACCCCAGGTCCCAGAGATGGATGAGGCACAGATGATGGAGACAGGGAGCCTGGACGTATGGGCTCTAGTGCCCTATCCCCTGAGAGGCAGATGTGGAGGAGGGGGAGGTGGGGGGAAGCGGTGTCACAGGCTGAGAGAGTTGCACCTTCTCTTTGTGCTCTCTGTCCTAGTCAGCAAGGCAGACTTGTTCTGTCATCCATTAGTGATGACTGAGGAGGGAAATTGGAGAGGCATCCCCACTGCACCTTGAGAACCCAGCATTTATCCAGCTGCTGAGGGAACCACCAAGCAAAGGTGGAGGGGAGTGGTGCCAACCACCACACCTAAGTTCTTGGCACCTACAGCCTCATTGGGGCCCCTCCTCATGTTCCCGCCCCCTTCTACAGTGAGGGACCAGAGCACCCCCTCTGCAGTGAGGGACCAGGACACCCTCCCCTCTGCAGTGAAGGACCAGGGCACCCCCTCTCTATGGCGGGAGAGCAGGGCACCCCCTCTACAGTGGGGGACCAAGGTAGCCCCCTCTGCAGTGGGGGATGAGGGCACCCCCCCCACGCTATAGTTGGAGACCAGGGCATTCTCCTTTATGATGGCTCATAGGAGACCAGGGCTATCGAACCATCTAGGTGAGGATTCTCAGAAGTGACCTCAGGCCTCGTGTCTCCACAGCAGGCCTGGGCTGTGCAGGCTCACGCCACCCTGTAGAAGCCCCTGGGTCTTTCTGGTGGGCAGGCCTGTCTGGGGAGCTGGCCTCGCATCTTTCCTGTCCTCCTCCTCTGGCCCTGACTGTGGTCACATTCCCTGAAGCTCACGTCAGGCTGTGAGGGGGCCACAAAGGAGCGTGTCCCACCTGCTCTGAGGGTTCCAGGACCCTGGCCAGCACCTCTCATTGGGATGATGGAGGAGGCTTATACCCCATTCCCAGGCTGGCCAATGTTCCTCTCACCTTTCAGATAGAACACCATGTACTGATTCCCCCCCTATTCTGAGCACTGTGCTGTGAAATCTCACATTTCTCATTGAACCCACATGATAGCCCAGTGGGGGGAGATCATCGTCCCCATTCTACAGAGGAGAGCTGAGGATCGCAAAGGTCATATTCGCCTGCAGCCCCAGCACCTCCCACGGGTGCACCTCCTGACCCTCCTCCTTTGCAAGGATCCCCAGCTCAGCTTCTGCATGCTGCTGAACCTCAGCCAAGGGAAAGGAGCAGCCGGGGTGGGGGAGCTCCTGCACCGGCCTTGGTCCTCAGGCACTCTCTCCCCCAGCGCAGTTCAAGCTGTGGGGGAGGAGTGGGGGCTGGCATGTTGCTCTGTCTCTGTCTCTGCCTCTGACATGGGGCAACAGCAAAGTTTAGAGAGAAAAGGAGCTCCCTCTCCTGGGTTCAAGGTGTAAGCATGTGACTGGGGTGCCACGTGATGCACACGTGGGTGTTGTCAGCACTGGGCATTACAGAGAGTCACCCCTTTGGGTAGCCATGTGAAAGACAGGAGAAAAAGGAACTCCAATGGCCTTTTCTGTCCTGGAGCTTCCTGAGATCAAACAGACAATGGTGAGCAGGGGACGTCACGTTGGAAAGGAGGGGTCCATGTTTCCTGGTAGACAGTTTGATTTGGTGTGGAAGACGCTGTGGTCCGTCCCCTCCAGGGTCTCTCCCACTCGTCAACAGACACACGCCGTGGGCCAAGTTTCTACGAAAGCAGCGCTTTGCACGTGGCCGTGGTGTGGCCTCCCTCCTGTTCAACAGCCTCAGAGCAACTTTATCCTCCTCTTTCTCAACGTTCTTTTTACATTTTACATTTGCCGATTGCTTGAAATCTGCCAATGACTAGAAAACATAAAAGTTTAAACCAAAGTTCAAAGCAAAAAGTTTTGCCATCTACATCAAGTGGCCGTCCCCACATTTAGAGGGTGTGGGTCTGGAGCAGGAGGGAGGTTCTGGGTTGAGGGACATATTGGGGCTGCATCCCGCAGACATGCAGTACCATAGAGGAGGAGAAGGCCCGTGGGCCTAGAGCCACACAGACATTCTGGGTGTTACTAGGATGGGACAGCAGCAGTGTGAGCTCAGCTGATAGCCGTGTATCCACCGATAACAGGGCCTGCCATTCCTCTGCGTGTCCCCAGGGCAATGCGATGGACCCAACCAGGAAGGCCAGAAGGGGATTCCTGTGTGAAACTAGAGGGATTCAGTTCAAGTCAGGATGCTGGCCCCATCTCCATGGGGTTCTTTCTTTGCTTCTTCCATGCCATTTTAAAAAATAAAGCCACGTGAAAAGTCAGGTTAATTTAAATGGCCAGGGATATTCTGCATGGGTTCAATATTCTTTGATCTTTGTGGTGCTAATCACGAGTTCTGAATAGATGAGGCATAAAGGCAGCGGTAGGTAGCCTCTAAAATGATCAGGACTCAGGCTTTATTTTCATAACCAAACCGGGCAAATGAATGTAGGGAGCTCCTTCTGTGTATGAGACTCTGCCTCCAGCTCCGTGGCAGGGACAGGGACAGGAAGCCGCCTCCCGTGCCACCCTCACCCGAGTACTTTGGCTGTGGAGCTGAAAAGCAGGTCAAGCACAAGCTTGGTTTCTAACTGTGCTTGCTTCCTGCGAGCTTGGACAGTGAGCGTCCTGAGCCACCGACCTGTTCCCTCCCCAGACAGCTGGAGTTTAGGAAAAGGTGTTACCTCAAACATTTACCTAAATCCAGCCAGTTTTGAGTGTGGATGGCAGAAAGCTGATGGGTAGAGGGTGCTGAGTGGGAAAAGGCCAAGGGAGTCTGTGTGTGGCAGGTGCATCTGGGGACAACGAGGTCACTGTGGGCAGGGGTAGAGGAGGACTTTGGGGAGACAAGAAAGAGGAGGTCACATGTAGGAATTGCCTATTCCATGAGGGGGTCACATCCTGTGACTGTCATGGCAGCCCTGGGAGGGCCGGGTACCAGTACCGCCATTCTCACAGATGAATAAAGGGAGGCTCAGAGAAGTTTGAGGACTTCCCCAGGCTTGGATGCCAGGACAAGACTCTGGATTCTGGTTGGGCCGACCCTGATGTGGGTGTGGCGTGTGAACAGGGAACAGAACTGGGGGAAATGAGAGGGGTTGAGGAAGAGGGTCCAGGATGGTTTGTGCCTTTCTTCACAGGTCACCAGCCCTGAAGTCCTGCTCTGCCTCAGGGGGGAGCACGGCAAGAGCCCGGGGGCAGGTGGAGGCCAGTTCAGGACTGGGAGGTAGACCAGGGGTCTAAAGGACTGGCTATGCAGAGATGAGGAGGAAGGGCTGGGTGAGCTTGCAGGGGCCGGGGACCAGGAGAGGGGACACTGGGACTGTTGTCACCTCCCATGGAGCTCCCTTCACTGCTGCTGGGTCCCTCTTGGTCTGTTTTTAGGGCACCTAGTGGGCTTCCTACCCCGAGGAGAGGGTGCTCCTGCAGCTCAGCCCCTGGGTGTGCCCTGTGGCCCCCGAGACAGCTAACAGTCCTGAAAATGACACGAGCCTGGGAAACAGGCCTAAAGCTGGGAACTCTGCTTCCTGCTCTCTGTGAACCCTCCCCTTGACCTCAGACCCTGGGGGAAGCTTCCAGCTGTCTGACGGGTGTGAACTGCACCCCTGCTGTGTGTGCTGGGGTGGGAATGGAGGAGGCGGCCCTGCCTCAGATTCCAAAACAAAGTGTTAGAGAACAGTAGGTGCTAAACATGGAGGGATCAATGACACGTCTGACACATGTCCTCAAGGTAACATGCTAAGTGAACACGAGCACTAAATACAAGGACGATGGTCGTTTCTGGCACGCTGACATGTGCCAGACACCATGTTGATGGTGACTAGCGTCCTCTCATTCACCCCTCCCGAGTCCTACCCCCATTCCTTCCTCCCTCCCTCCCCTTCCTTCCTCTCTTCCTCCCTTCCTCGCCAAGAGCCTCCTAGGTGTGGGGCCTTGTTCTTGGTGCTGAGGGCACAGCAGTAAAGGAGACCACCTCAGTCCCTGTCCCTGTGGGGGAAGGCAAACAGTCGTCCAGGAGGGGAACGGTTACTTACAAATCATGGTGGGATTGGTGAGGGGATGGATGGGCCTAGAGGACAGTGTGCAGGGCACAGGCTCTTCCTGGAGCCACTTGAGCTGCTGCCAGAGGGTCCTGATGATAAGGAGAGCAGCCAGGATGCAGTGAGCCTGCCCTGGGTACTAGAGTCTCTTTCCTGTGCTGCTTCTGAATGGAATCTGCTTGACCGCCTCATGATCTCAGTGCTTCTGTCAGCCCAGGTGAGATGCTTATGGCTCACTGACCTGCCCAAGGCTATGTGGGGGTTAGCATATAGACTGTTGGGCTTCAGAGTGCACGTTCCTGACAACCGCCCTGGGCCACCGTCTAATCTATGAAAGAGAAGCTAATGCAAATATGGGGCCTCAGGTGGTTGAGGCAGGAACCCAAGGAGAAAACCATGTGGTTGTCACCAGAATTAGATAAAATAGTTCCTAGGAAGCCAGAAACAGATAGGAAACAATTTGTTTTAACTTTATAAAGGATAGCTCCCCCAGAAACCAGGAACAAAGAGCATTCTTAAGGATGGAACTTTGGATGCACCCCCAGGACAGCCAAAGCCAAAGCAAGGTCACCTGGCATGCCTTCTCCAGCTGTGGAATGGGGGCACAGAGAGGTCAGGAGACAGACCTGCAGTCGCGGACCAGCTGTAGTAGGGCAAGCTGGCACGAGAGCATCCTTTGAGGTGCCGGCCGACAGAGAACCACTGTACTTCCATCTTAGGCAGAAGGACATATGAAAACAGTTAGAGGAAGATTCTTCTGATCCAGTGTCCAAAGATAGTTATCAGTCTTTGAAAACACAGGAACCTTCCTCTAGGCAAAGGATTACCCAGACCCCATTTGCAAATCAGATGGAAGTGGGGCTGCTGTTGTCTGACTTAGGGAGCATGGGAACCCTCTGGTCTCCTAGAGGATCCCTCAGAGCCTCCAGGGGATCCACGGTGCTCGGTTTGAAACCCACGAGTTTACAGGTTGGCCTGGGAGGGAGGACAGAGGCCCAGCATAGAGGCGGTGAGGGTTTGCCCACTGGTAGCTGAGGAAGCAGGCAGAGTCCAGACCCACTCCTGCTCTCCTGGTCTGGGAGATGGACACAGGGGCAGAGCCTCACCTGAAACAGAGCTGTTGCCAGCGGGGCAGGGGTGGGGGGGGTCTCCTCATCTGCTCCTTCAGAAGTAATGGCAAGGAAAGCCACAGGAGCAGGCCAGCCAGTGACCCAAGGAAGACTGGAACGTCCTCTGCTTAGAAGTCTGTCTGGAGTATGTGTGGTACAGAACTCAGCACAGGAGACCATCAACACGGACCTGCTCAACGGAGGGAAGGAGGGAGGCCTGAGCGGTGGCAACGAGCCACGCACCCAGAGTATTCGTGCCCCTTAATCCCCATCAGCCGGCAGGCGGGGACATTTTCCCCCACGGACAACTGGCATTACCTCTGTCTCAGATATGGTGGAGAGGTTGCCCCAACACAAGATCCTCTTCCAGCCCCGGCCAAGCCTCTGGCTAGTCCTCTGGTAGGGGGCAAGGGCCTTAATGGGACTGGGCCTCGATTTTCTCGTCCTTGCAATGGGAGTCACAGGAAGTCCAGCAGACAGAACTGCTGTGCAGTGAACCCGGGCACTGCCTGTCCAGGGCGTGGCGCTGTTGCTGGCCAGACAAGTGCAGAAACGAGGGGCAGGCAGAGATGGTCTTTGGAGCCAGGTGGGCCTGGCCAGGGCAGACCACCACGAAGGGGCACTTCTGGGTGAGCAAGGAAATGGTTAGACGGGCCCTCTTTTCTGGCTCTGAATCCTGGGAGGGTTGCGGTAATCAGCTCCTCCTGAGAAATTCTCGCATCCCTCAGCGGTGATTTGCTTTGCAGGAGAAGCTCTAATGACAGGAGGGGCCCTGAGTAAAACCGCCAGCCTGGGCCTGCCTGGACGTTCCCCACTCCCCTCCACCCAGAAAGCCCTCTGTTCATGGGGGCAGGCTGTGAGGACAGCGCCGGCTGCCTGAGGGCCCCTACCTGGGCAGGACAGATTCCGTGGTCACTGAGTGCCTCTTCCTCCTGGCTGTCCACTCCCTGTGGCCAGAGCTGGGAGCAGAACAAAGGCGAGGGGCTCAGGCCCTCGTGGCTCTTCTGTGTTTCAGGCTGAGGTCCTTTACTTCCTACAAGCTGAGCCTGAAAGCCACCAATGACATCAGGGACAGTGACTTCAGTGCGGAGATGGATGAGGTGACCATGCTGCAGGATGGTGAGCCAGCTGGGACCCAGGCAGGTGTGCAGACACGGGCATCTTCCATAGCTGCCGCCTTTGGACCCAGAAACATGGGCTCCCACAGAGAGGCCCCGCTTCATCCCGAGCCAGGAAGGGGTCACCCCGGGGAGAGAGGGCAGTGGCTGCTGAGCAGTGGGGTTCCGTGAGCAGCAGACAGCTCGGAGCACTCCGAAGCCTCTCGCTGTGAATCTACTTCAAGGGCTCACAAGTGGAACAGAGGTTCCTTTGATTGGCTTCCAAACCCCTACGATTCATTAGCATCCTAGAACTTGAATGATTTATAAGGTCAAAGGATAACCGGGTGTTTTTTTTTTATAAGAATAGTTTTTTATTATGTTAGTCACCATACAGTACATCCCTAGTTTCCGATGTAAAGCTCGACGATTCATTAGTTGCGTATAACACCCAGTGCACCATGCAATACGTGCCCTCCTTATTACCCATCACCGGTCTATCCATTCCCCCACCCCCCTCCCCTCTGAATCCCTCAGTTTGTACTGGGTTTTGAGAGGTTTCCCCATTTTTCTCATTCACGAACCACTCCTCAGTTTTGCCATTTGACAGAAGCACAGGGAAGTGATTGAGTTGAGATTCCCTGAAAGCTCCAGGTGGTTCTTACCCATTGTCTCCCACCTCAGGAGCAGACCCCAAGATCCCTTGTGCTTTTGGGTGCCGATCCTGCCAGGCCCAGTGGCAGGCCATCTTTTAGGAGAGGAGGGTCGCTCTTGCTTCAAGATGCTGGGGCTCAGATCCCAGGCTGCAAACCTGAGCCCTCAGCTCACCCAGCAGCGCTGGGTACTCATTCCCCACGTTTCCGTCTTCCTCTTTTATAACCTGGGAGCATGGGTCCTAACATGAGTCCTTGGGTGAGCTGGGGACAAACAGAGAGGTTCAGGGGGACCCTTCCAGCTTCTCGGCCTTACGCGGAGATTCCTCTTCTGCACACGCAAGGCGCCTGTCGCCAGGATAGGCCCCCAGAGAAACTGTGGTTGTCTCTGTGGCTCATATTTTTTTTAAAAAAAGATTTTATTTATTTATTTATTTATTTATTTATTTATTTATTTATTTGACAGAGATAGAGACAGCCAGCGAGAGAGGGAACAGAAGCAGGGGGAGTGGGAGAGGAAGAAGCAGGCTCATAGCAGAGGAGCCTGATGTGGGGCTCGATCCCACAACGCCAGGATCACACCCTGAGCCGAAGGCAGACGCTTAACCGCTGTGCCACCCAGCCGCCCCTCTGTGGCTCATATTTTAATCTTACATTTAACACAACTGGGGTTCTGTTTGGGAGTAGCACTGATATTTAGCAGATGGAAGCAAACACAGCAAGCTGATTTTGTTGGTGAGTCTGAGGAAATTGCAAGCCAGTGAGCAGGACACTGCAGACTCCCTTTGTCCTTACAAGGCTCAGGCTCCAGCAGACCTGGCTTGTTTTGGAAAAAACAAAAACAAAAACAAAAACATTCCAGGGCCTCTCCAGGTTCCTAAAGCCTGTCTCAATCCTTTGATATTTAAATCCTTTCTTTTGATGCACCTACCTGTTACCTTCCTCCTTTGAGATTTGCAGTTTCTCTTCACAGTTGACTGCCTTGTGTTTGCATGGTACCGCCCCCAGAACCACAGAGCCACTGAGCTGCACAGACTCCGGGGCTTGGGGGGCCCTGGGCTGGGGTGGGGCGGTGGGGGGGCTTTCCATGTGTGGTTGGTTTGCTGATAAACATTTTCTTGTTATGGTGGTTGGGATACTGAGAGGCCATCAATCCAGTGTGATCTGGAAAGCTGGGTAAGGGTCTACCATGGACTTCAGACAGACCAACAGGAGGCCAGAGAACATGCAGTAGAGGGCTCCCCAGAAGGCAGGATGGGGGGCTGCAGGTGTGCTGATACCACCATGTCCCCAGTGCTGGGTGCCCTGGCAGGTGCAGAGGAGACTCACAGAGCAGGTGACCAAGAGGCCAAGTCTCAGATAGTCAAGTGGGTATGGGGTGGGGAGAACAGCCTCAGTCATTCCACTCAGTGACTCTTGCCAAACATTTGATATACCGTCTCAGGATCTTACAGTGGGCAGCCATGCAAGGGCCAACTCAGTATGCCTTTTGGGTTCAGTGGGAGCAGGGGTAGGGAAGGGGTGTGTGAGGAGGCCAGTGGAACAAGACGGATGGTGCAGGACTGAGTTTCCAGCGTGTAGGGCAAGGCCAAGGCAGAGCCCAACTGACCTTGGCCCTCCAGAGAGCAGAGCTGAGCCCCACCATTGCCCGGAACATGCAGCTGTCCCTGCACCCCCAGAAGTCAGCCTCCCTCCCTTAGAGTCTGAAACCAAGAGCACTCTGGCCTGGGTTGACCCTCTATCCTGTTCAGAGCCTCTTTGAATTAAGTCCCTCCAATAAATGATGCCTCTCCTCCAGGGATGGGTGCGTGCCCCTGAGAAGATGTGGGAGAGCAGGAAGGCTCCCCAGGCAGGGTTCCCAAGGAAGACAGCCAAGCGCCTTTGTGTGTCTCCATGTGGGTCTGCGGGGGGGTGGGGGGGGATAAAGGTGTGATGTTATCTTGTCATCTGCATCAGAATCTGGTCCCTTCTATCCTGGCAGAAACAGGCTCCACAGGCAGAGAAGGGCATCCACAGGGAAGGGAGGCCAAGGCCAGGATGTTGGTTTGCCAGCTTGCTTCCCCAGCAACCCCCCAAGCCAGTCTCTGGTCCTGCATCCTCACCAGAACCAGGAGGGAACTGGCATTCCTGAGGAGTGGTAATGCATCCTCCCGCGTAAAGGACGAGAAGTACACCTCTACCCTCCCTGCTCTGTGGCCGTCGAAGCCCCCTCTCTAGAGGCAGCAGCTACTTGAACACTTACAGAGCACTTATTTTTTTATAAGAATATTTTTTATTACATTATGTTAGTCACCATACAGTACATCCCTGGTTCTTGATGTAAAGTTCCATGATTCTTTGGTTGTGTATAACACCCAGTGCACCATGCAATACATGCCCTCCCTACTACCCATCACCAGCCTATCCCATTCCCCCACCCCCCTCCCCTCTGAAGCCCTAAGTTTGTTTCCCAGAGTCCATAGTCTCTCATGCTTCATTCCCCCTTCTGATTCCCCCTTTCTTCTCCTACCGATCTTCCTAGTTCTTCTGTTCCATAGATGAGGGGAACCATATGATAATTGTCTTTCTCTGCTTGACTTATTTCACTTAGCATTATCTCCTCCAGTGCCATCCATGTTGCAGCAAATGTTGAGAACTCGTTCTTTCTGATAGCTGAGTAATATTCCAGTGTATATATGGACCACAACTTCTTAATCCAGTCATCTGTTGAGGGGCATCTTGGTTCCTTCCACGCTTTGGCTATTGTGGACAATGCTGCTATGAACATTGGGGTGCATATGGCCCTTCTCTTCACTACATCTGTGTCTTTGGGGTAAACACCCAGTAGTACAACTGCTGGATCATAGGGTCACTTAATTTTTCACTTTTTAAGGGACCTCCACACTGTTTTCCAGAGTGGCTGTACCAACTTGCATTCCCACCAACAATGTAGGAGGGATCCCCTTTCTCCACATCCTCTCCAACATTTGTTGTTTCTTGCCTTGTCCATTTTTGCCATTCTAACTGGTGTAAGGTGGTATCTCAGTGTGGTTTTGATTTGAATTTCCCTGATGGCTAATGATTTTGAACATTTTTTCATGTGTCTGTTAGCCATTTGTATGTCTTCATTGGAAAAGTGTCTGTTCATATCTTCTGCCCATTTTATGATTTGTTGATTTGTTTCAGCCCCAGGGCACGAGTGATGCAGCACCCGCATGCAGCCCAGAAGCCCTGCTTTGTGCAGCCCGTGAGCAGAAAGGTCTATTTCTCCATGAGAGACAGCTGTAAGACTTGCTGGAGCTCCTCCTCCTCCCCCCGGAGCCGGAGCTCCCACTCCTCCAGCTCTTTGGCAGACAGTTCCATGGCCAGCTGCGAGTCACTATCAAAATGGCTCCTCTCACTCGAGGCTCCAGGGCACAGGCCTTCTGAGCTGGTGAGCAAGATCTCCTGGATGGCCCTGTGGGGAAAAAGAGGCAGAAAAAAGCAGCCCATTACCAGCAGCATCAGGGCGAGAGCAGCACCTGCATTTACCTGTCCCCTGAGAGCACGCCATGAGGGGCACTTTATATGCGCCCCATGGCCACGTTGCCATTCAGTCTCCTGTGGCTCTGGAGGTGTGGGTGCCATGTATAGGTGAGAAATCCGAGGCTCAGGGAGGTGAACAAACCCGCTCAGGGTCTCCTCCCAGCTCCTCCTCCACTGTCTTCCCATTGATGTGTCCTAGGGCTCAGCCCAGGAAACAGGAGCTCTTTAAGGCCTGGCATCTGTCTTGTCCACCTCTGGGTGATCGGCACCCTACACAGGACCTGGTCTTCTGCAGGTGATGGAGCCCACGTGAGAGAAGAAACAAACCCCAAATACATCCTGAAGAGGCCCCACTGCTGCTCCCCCCGTCCAGGTGGCAGTCGCGCTCCTCTTAGGAAGGTGCCTAATACAACACTGGGTCCACCCTCTGCTAAGGCCAATGTGCGTGATGTGATCTATTGCTAAGATTTTGTTTTGTTTTGTTTTGTTTTGTTTTGTTTTGTTTTGTTTTTTGGGGTTTTTTGTTTTGTTTTGTTTTGTTTGGGGTGTTGTTGTTGTTGTTGTTATTGTTGTTGTTGTTGCTGCTGCTGCTTAAAAATGGCCTCAAAATCCACTTAGGAGAGTCTATAGCCACACAAAGGGAACTACACTTGAGTGACAGACGGTATGAGCCACTGCAAGTTTCAGAACAGCCAGATTAAATGTTGTGACCAATTGAGAAACACTGGTGTCTGTTATGAGTTGTACTCAGTGTGACCACAATACCGCCACTGTCTAGAAAACACACTCAAATCCTTAGATTTCAAATAGTGCTGGGCCCCATGAGAGGCAGGGATTGACTATCTTACTAGGAAAAATCAAACTTGACATTTTCTAATGGAGGAGACATTTAAGTGGGTCAGCAGCCTTGAAATTACAGGTGGCGTTCACATTTTTAAACAAATTACTGGAAAGAAGGGGGTTTACAGGTGAAGCATTTCATTTGGAATGCAAATCTATATTTAAAAATAGTCTCTTCATTTTGTTTGCTCTGATTTAGTAAATTACTCAAATTTTTTTTTTATACTTCAGTTGCCCGGCAGTTGACAGGTATTTATTTCTACAATATATCCTATTGACCACCTCCTGCTCTGGGCTTCTTGCAATTAGTTTGTTCTACTGGGCTCTGAACGGGGACAGCTGATGGACACACATGCCAAGTTCCTTTGGTACAGCCGTCCGCCAGTCACAGAGCTGTCCGACGGCAACCACGGGGCTCTGAGCCCCATGTGCTCGGGGGCCAGGATGGCACGGGGCAAAAGCCACTTTGTAGAGGTGATGGTCTGTTCCAAGGCTCTGAGACGTCTTTATAGAAAAAGAGCTTACTTCGTTACTGGCAAGCCAAATGCCACATCTACAAAGGAAATGCTAAATTTCTGGTAGAATTTAGCACAGTAGAGAAGACCAATCTTTGGGTTGATTAAGTAGTGGAGGGTGGGAAACAGAAGCTCTTGGGACCTTGAATCTCCGTTTTGAATGTCTCCCACCCCCCACCAAAGGCCCTACAGGAAGTTGGGGTTGTGAGACCTAATGGGCCTTACATCAGAGATCTTGAAGTTCACCTTTAACCTCCTATTTTTACAGAGGAAGAATGGGGAGGCAGTGACGCCTAACAGGGACACGTCATCCACTGGCAAACTGGGGTCCACAGACCTAGAGCCGGTGGGGGCCCTGAGACAAGCTCAGGGGATACGGCTACCCAGAGGCAGGGGTGGGAGCCAGTTCCCATCCTGTCCCCACACTGGTGAGGATGGAAACTACAGAACACCAGGCAGCAAACTTCCATGTTCATTGGAAGACATTTGGAACTGTCACCTTTAAGGGTTCCTTCACTTCTTGAGACGTGTCACTTGGCAGTGGAGTGAAGGAAGGGTCCACGGCCACTCCGTCAATTCCTGCACATTCTGCATGCCTCACAGAGCCCAGGCTATGAAAGCCCCACTCTTATCCCTCCTGGAGCAACCGTGTCAAGTCTGTCCATTTAACCCTCATAGAACCTCTAAATGTGCTCCTCACTCATGGTCAAACTGCACGTGAGTGGAGCTAATACTTACTGATGCCACAGAGCTGCCACATAAGGAGAGGCAGCAGGAACCTTCAGTGGTTAGGGGCCACCACTTGAGAGTTCAGGAAGCCCCCTCATGGCTGGTGTACACACCCCAACCGTGGCCTTCCTGTCCTGACTTCCCACCCAGCACCCCTGCTCCATTAGCAGCACCAGGATGGCCGGGGAGTGCCCGTGACCTGGCTCTTCTCCCCCTTTCTCCTTGCTGGGCAGCAGCTCTAGCCTGGAGGGGCCTCCAGCATGTTCTGTCCTGGTCTACAAGCCCCATGGAGGCAGTCCATTTAGGACAGGGTCCCCTAGAGCCTCCTCTGGGTTTCCTGGCATGCCCACGCATGCCCTTCAACACCTCCCTCTCTAACGGAGTCCCTTCCAGTCCTCCCCTCTTGCCAAGCTCTGCCCCCAGCTAGGCATGGCATCTGCCTCTCCAAGGCCATGTCTAGACCACAGTTTGCTTTGGATTCCATCATCACCAGGGCCCCTACATCTCCTGACCTCAAACAATCCCCTCTCTCCTGCCTGGTCTGGATGTGATGCTGGCACTCTCCTGGACAATCTTATCATCCTGGAGGAAGAAGATCAGCTGCACAGACCCCTCCATGGACCTCTAGCCCAGTGTGGCCACTTCTAGGCAGACCTCACCTCACTGTGGCCATGAACACAGACCAGGGCTCCTGCTCCCATCTCCTTACCCCATGACCCTCTGCTCTAGGCACTGTCCTCCCCTTCCCCAGGAAGGCTGCCCCATTCTGGCCTCAGGAACTTCCCTTGTTGACCAGAGTTCCCACGATGTTCTCATCACTGCCCTTGGCCCTGCCTGTTGCTGTGTTGTGCCTCTCTGGCCCAGCTCCAGCTGGGCTTCTGAACCCAACCCCCCGGCCTGGGTGAGCCCTCTCCACAGACCCGGTGAGCACCCTTGCTGGGACAGGGCATCCTTCCTTGCCAGTTCTCCCCTCTGTGACTTTTGTCTTCAATGCATGTTGCTGTTGGCAAAAGTACCCAAATTGGAAATAAGGCAAGGAGAGGTCAGAGTGTCCAGTGCTGTCCATGGCCCACCAACACTACTTCATTATCTAGGATAGAGATGCCTTGAGAAGACTTTCACTGAGGATTAACACCTGGAATGTAGGGAGGACATATGTAACCCTGTGGGTATTCTGTCTGATAGGAGATGATCACTGTAGAAGAGATCACTCCCCAGGCTATGGTTTCTTGGCCCTGTCTTATGACACCCAGTTCTGTGTGTACCATGGAGGCCTCGCTGGGCCTCCCTTCCCCAAATGCCTGCAACGTTCAGCCCTGGAGGCTCTGCACCAGCCCCGCTGTCACACTGGCCCTCCTCAGAGAGCTGAGCTCAGGCTCCTTCCCACAGCTTGGCTCGGGGGGTCCGTGGTGCTCCCCCCAGGTGGGCACACCAACCACGTCATGTCCTCTGACCTGCCACCGACCCTCGGATGCTGTCACGTGGCCTGGCGGGCAGGTCCCAGCTCCCGACATCAGTTCAGGAAACACCCCGCCCTTCCCAGCCCTTACCTGCCACTGGATCAGAACAGAGGAGGTGGTGTGTGGTGTCACCGAGACGAAAGTTGGAGACTCTCCCAGACCTGTAATACAAGAAAGAAGAAAGCGAGGATTACCTGGTTCTGCTTGTACTTGGCTGCCAGTCTGGAGATCTGTTCTCATCTCCTGCAGTCCCCATGTCAGCCCTGTGGATTGTAACCCATATCATAGAGTTCACAGCATTGAGATTTAGAGATTTTAAGTGGCTTGTCAAGAGTCACAACACTGATGTGTGATGCATCTGGGACAGGAATGTAGTTGGTTCCCTGAGGACAGAGGTCCCTGAACACCTGGGACCACTAGGTCATGCCCTGTACACAAACCAAGGGCTCTTCTCACTCTTTCTCAAAATATCCTACCCCAAGATTTCTGCAGGAGACAGTTGATGCCCGAAAGAGTTTCCTGGGCTGAGAAAAGACCTCAAACCCTGACCTAGCCTCTTGCCTCTGGATTTTAATCCCTGACCCAAAATCCAATGCAGATGCTCCCAAAGTGAAGCCCCTCCGAAGGGCCGGGGAAAGCCCAACTGTGGCCGTCCTCCCCCAGCATCTTTGCACTGTCGGCCTCCTCACGTGGAGCCTTCCTGGTGACCAGCTGACCACCCTCAGTGACCAGCGAGTGGTCTGCTCAGCTCACAGGTTGACTCGGAACCCAGGACATTCCTAAACAACTCTCACATGTCAGCTCTGCCAAGAATTATCTTCCCTTCAACTGACCAACCCTGGCTGAGCAGTTCCTGTCAATTAACTGGGAAAGTGGCCATCTAGGCTGGTGCTCTGATAATTTAATGAATGGAGTCTGGGACCCTCAACGTCTGACTATTGATCTGAGCAGCCATCCGAGCAGCCTGGACTAAGATCTGGCTGACAATGGACAGGGGCTGCACTGGCTCTGAGTGGTCACCTTCTCTGCTCCTTCCCTCCCCTCCAAAATCCAGGCTCCACGGGCTCCTCATCTGTCCCTAGGCCGTGCAGTGGCAGGGGACAGAGCCCATCTCGTCTTAGAGCAACCCCTCCACACTACCCCAGGACTCTGATAATCCTCCAGGCCCTCCTTCCTCTGTCACTACTGAGTATTTTTCCAAAGAAAGCAAAAATACTAAATCAAAAAGATATACGCACCCCCTATGTTCATTGCAGAATTATTTACAATAGCCAAGATATGGAAGCAACTCAAGTGTCCATCAATAGGTGAATAGATGAAGATGGGTTACACACACACACACACACACACACACACACACACACACACATACACATACACACTGGAATATTACTCCGGCATAAAAAAAAATAATGAAATCTGCCATTTGCTGTTGCAACAACATGGATGGATCTAAAGGGTATTATGCTGATTGAAATAAGTCAGTTTGAGAAAGACAAATGCCATGTGATTTCACTCATATGTGGAATATAAAAAAAACAAAAGAAATAAACCAGACTCAAATGCAGAGAACAAACGTGATTGCCAAAGGGAGGTGGGTTGGGCATGGGTGAAATAGATGAAGGGGATTAAGAGGTACAAACTTCCAGGGGCGCCTGGGTGGCACAGCGGTTGGGCGTCTGCCTTCGGCTCAGGGCGTGATCCCGGCATTGGGGGATCGAGCCCCACATCGGGCTCCTCTGCTAGGAGCCTGCTTCTTCCTCTCCCACTCCCCCTGCTGTGTTCCCTCTCTCGCTGGCTGTCTCTATCTCTGTCAAATAAATAAATAAAATCTTTAAAAAAAAAAGAGGTACAAACTTCCAAATATAAAATAAATAAGTCATGGAGATGAAAAGTACAGCATAGGGAATACAGCCAATAATATTTTGGGACGCCTGGGTGGCTCAGTCAGTTAAGCCTTCGGCTCAGGCCATGATCCCTGTGTCCTGGGACCAAGTCCCGCATCTGGCTCCTTGCTCAACAGGGAGCCTGCTTCTCCCTCTGCCTGCCACCCTCCATGCTTCTGCTCTCTCTACCTCTCCTTCTTCGACAAATAAATAAAATCTTTAAATAAATAATAATAATATTTTAGTAACACTGTATGGTGACAAATGGTGACTGCACTCGTCATGGTGAACACAGTAACATATAGAATTATCAAATCAATATGTTGTGCACCTAAAACTAATATAACATCACGTGTATATCAATTATACTGGATGTATTTCAATTATACTTCATAATAAAAAAAGAAAAAATATACGATGATGAATTATGGTCAGCTCAAAAACATTTGCTAAAAGCAAGATTTCAAATTAATCATTTTCTTGATACTGGAGTAGAAAGAATAAAAACTGGAAAAGACGGTGAGCTGGCGATCTCTCTCGCTAGTAAATTCCAACAGCTGCTCATTAGCTCATCTTTTATGTCTTTAACCCTAGCATCTGAATGTGTTTCTGAATACTTGCATGATCACAGACTGTAGTGTTTATCTGTGATATCCAAGTCCCTACATTTCACGTAATACATTTCTATTTATAGTTTTTCTCTGCAGAAGCCTCAACAAAAGCAAAAATGACAAATTTTGGGGTGTTGTCAATTAATCAATCAACTAATATTGTGGTTAAATGTACATAACATAATATTTATCATTTTTACCATTCATAAATGTACAATTCAGTGGCATTAAATACATTAATAATGTTGTATAATTACCATTACTGTTATCTATATCCAAAACTTATTCGTCATCTTCCACTAAACCACTCTACCCATTAGACAATAAGTCTCCCTTCTCCCCTCTCCCAGTCACTCTATTCCACTTTCTGTCCCTATGAACTTAACTATTCTGGGTACCTCATGTAAATGGAACCATCTAATACTTGTCCTTCTGTGTCTGGCTCATTTTACTAAGCATAATGTTTTCAAGGTCCATTCATATGATCACATACTTCAAAATTTCATTCCTTTTTGTGGCTGAAAAATATTCCATTATATATATTTCTTTTTTTAAAGTCTAATTTATCTAAGTAATCTCTACACCCAACATGGGGCTTGATCCCACAATGCTGAGATCACGACCCTACTTGAAATCAAGGGTCCAAAGCCCAACTGATTGAGTCACCCAGACATCCCCATTCTAGTAGTTTTAAAGTCATATATCATTGTGGTTTTGATTTGCACTAACAGGCACCAGTTTTTTTAAAAATTATATTTATTTTTTAATTCCAATATAATTAACATACAGTGTTACATTAGATTCATTGTATAATTTAACAATTCAACAATTATTTATTTTTTTAAAGTAGGCCTCATGCCCAGCATGGAGCCCAATGTGGGGCCCAAACTCATGACCCCAAGATCAAGACCTGACCTGAGACCAAGAGTCAGACACTTAACCATCTGAGCTACCCAGATGCCCTACAATTCAACAGTTCTGTACATTTCTCAGTGCTCGTCATGATAAGCTTACTCCCCATTACCTATTTCACTTGCCCTCCCTCCCCTCTGGCAACCATCAGTTTCTTACCTGTACTTAAGAGTTGTTTTTTGGGGGGCGCCTGGGCGGCTCAGTCGTTGAGCATCTGCCTTTGGTTCAGGGCATGATCCCAGAGTTCTGGGATCGAGCCCCGCATCAGGCTCTTCCACTGGGAGACTGCTTCTTTCTCTCCCACTCCCCCTGCTTGTGTTCCCTCTCTCGCTGGCTGTCTCTCTCTCTGTTAAAATAAATAAATAAAAAATCTTTGAAAAAAAAAGTTGGATTTTTGGTTGTCTCTTTTTTTTCTTTGTTCATTTGTTTTTTTCTTAAGTTCCACATAGGAGTGAAATCATATGGTATTTGTCTTTCTCTGACTGGCTTATTGCACTTAGCATTATACCCTCTAGTTCTACCTATGTCATTGCAAATGGCAAGATTTCATTCTTTTTTATGACTGAGTAATTTTCTGTTGTATATAAGTACCACATCTTTATTCATCTACTCATGGACATTAAGACTGCTTCCATAGCTTGGCTACTGTAAATAGTGCCACAATAAACATAAGGGCGTGTATATCTAATTCGGAAAGATACATACACCCCTATGTTGACTGCAGCATTGTGGTACAATAGCCAAGATATGGGAGGCGCCAGTTTTAACTTAGGAAAGAAGTGTTTTATGACTGTGATTTAGGAAAATACTTCAGCGGCCTTTTTGGTTATGAAAGGCAAAGCCCAGAGCATAGCCTGGAATGGAGAACTGGAGACAAAAGAAGCTAAACTGCTCAAATAATAAAATCATCTGAATTTCTGATTTTCACCTGGTGCCTGAAAAACACATGGCGGAGGCCTTGAGATGGGAGCATGATACAAGAGCTGGGAGAATGGCTGCATGGGGAGGAAGTTGACCCCAGCCTTCTGGCATCAGAAGGCTCATAAGATGGACCATCAGTGCTATCTGGCATTTGGGGTTCTCTGGTTTTCTGTGATATGCTCTAATTCCAAACCCACTCCCTGCCCAAGTCCTTAGTCCATACCATAGCCTAGATAGTTTGTAAATAACAAAAATGCTCGCTCACAGTTCCAGAGGCTGAAAAGTCCAAGATCAAGTCAGCATTGTTAGTGAACCCAAGTTTGGCTGCACATCACCTGAAAGATCATCATGGAAGAGATGAGTTTCGATTGGAAAGGAATTTGAGCTTTATTCAAGAGACCAGCAACCTTGGGAGAAGGTGGGCTCCTATCCAAAAGCCAACTCTGAGGTTTCCGCCTGGCTCAGACATTTTTAAAGGGGTTTAGGGTCATTCATCAGCAAAGGAGGTGCAGTGACCTGCAACATTTCTTCATCATGTGCAGACTCCATGCCAGCTACAAATGTTGCTTCGGTGCTCCAGGGTTGTGCAAGGGGATCTGGTTTTTGTTCCATGATGTGCAGGAGTCCTCTGTTCTTTCTGCAAAGGAGGGCATGCCAAGGGAGGTCAGTAAAGTCATTTGTGTGACCTAAAAGAAAGAAAAACATTTTGGTCAAAAAAAAAAAAATTGCT